>NC_056725.1:1125980283-1125995283 GCF_019279795.1 Protopterus annectens
TAAGAGAGAAATTAGAGGAAACAAAAATACTTCCGCAGGAAAAACTGTCAGAAGCTTCAAATAAAAATTTGCGTTCATTAATACAGCAGATTTTTGAAATACAGCATATAAATCAAGAAACATTGATCTGTTTGGAAAAAGAAGCATCTGAGGAAGTGCAAAAATATAAACAACAAAACCTAGAGATATTTGTAAAATATAAAAAAGAAATATGGACATGGGAAAGAAAGAGAGAGATTTGATATGGTGCAATATTTATGCAAAGGAGAAAGCCAAGTTAAATAATATATAGAAGGAAGTCTCAAAGATATTCAAAGAGAAATACAGGCAAAGGCATCCAGATATGGAAAAGTTCACAATAAAAAATTAATATCACAAAGATGTAATGTGGAAAAGAAGATTAAGCAGAAGTTAAGGAGATAGAAGTTGAAGTTATGGAATGCCTGCGAAGTGAAGGCTTTAATGTAGAAGGTCTAACACAGACTACATCACAGCATGATGGAGTGAGTTCCCAAAGTAAGGAAAAGCAAGATCAGGAGACATGTGAAGAAGAAATCTGGACATGGGAAAGGAAAAGAGATTTAATATGGTGTTATATTTATGCAAAGGAAAAAGCAAAACTAACCAAATGAGCAGTACCAAAGATATTTGAAGAGAAATACAGGCAAAGGAATCCAGATAAGGAAAACATTACAATTACAATGCAAAAACTAAGAAGACTAAGAGGAAAAGTAGAAAAAGTGATTAGTAATGGAGAGGTCAAAGAAATAGAAACTGAGATTATGGAGCAACTGCAAAGACAAGGATTCAGTATAGAAAATCGAATGCAGGAAGCACCACTCCAGGACAGAGCAATGGATATCCAAATTAAGGGGAAACCAGTGCAGTAACTAACTTCTGGTTAAAAGTATTAACATCTTCACACGAAGATTTTGCCATGAGTAAGAACTATGTATATGCACACCTCAGGAAGCAATTGGTCAGGTGCCACATCAAGATATTTTGGAGTCTTCTACAAGAAACCAGTATAAACATTCACTTGAAGCTAGCAAGGAAAGGAACAGAAAACTGTGGAAACTCTGATGCAGTCAATGTTGAGGAGTGATAGGCCAGTGAGTTCCCATATGACAGAGCAACGGATGGCACAGGATGAAATTGAAGAGAATGTGCCACAGGAAGATACTATAGAACTTTCTATAGAATGCCCACAAGAAATGGAAAACAAGGGATGTGTCCTCAGTATGAAAGAAAACTGAGAGAAGAGTTGCTTGATTTAATGGACATGGATAGATATATTAAGGTCAATGAGAGAAATAGACTGCAGAAGGTCAATAAAACCCAAAAAGTAAGAAGTCTGATAAAACAAATGAAACCAGTAATTAGGACTGTCCATAGATATCCATGTGATATAACAGAAGTAAACAGGATATATTACTGTGCAGCTAAACTAATAACTGATAAAGGTCTACCACAAGATCACAAGGTAGTGAGGGAAAGGAAGGGGAGAATTCGAATACCATCATGGAAGTATCGAACAGAGAAAACTATAAAGCAATTAAGACAAGAAGTGTCACTGTTAGAAGATTATAGAATAGGGAATAGATCAACAAAAATACTATGAAAGATAGATGTGATTAAAGCAATACAGAGTATTAGAACAGACCAGGATCTATCATGCACTATCGCAAATAACAAACTAAAAATTTCAGCACAGGCGGAAAAACTTAGAAGATACACAGATAAATATAAGGGAAAAGTACAAAATAAGCAATTTATTGATGACCCAAAAAGGTTTTATAGAGAACTGGGAAATAAGGTAAAAGGAACTGAAAGACTGCCAAAAAAGAGGAAGTAAATACATTTTGGAGAAGTATCTATGAAGATCCTGTGGAACATAACAAAGATGCTAAATGGATAGAAGAAGTAAAAGAAAGAATAAGAAGTTTAAAGGCACAGGATATGAAATTGGATAAAGTAACAGCCAGAGAGATTGAAACAAAGTTGAGAAAAGCATCTAACTGGAAAACCCCAGGCCCAGATGCAGTAACTAACTTTTGGTTAAAAGTATTAACATCTTTGCATGAGAATTTTGCCATGAGTAAGAACTATTTATATATACACCTCAAAAAGGCACCACACTTACTAACAACAGGCAAAACAATGCTCTTACTTAAGAGTGAACCTGCAAGCTACCCTAAAAATTATAGACCAATAACTTGCCTTCCGACGATGTATAACCTATACACGGGAATTGATGCTGACAGAGTTTATAGTAATTTAGAAGAAAACTAATTTATGGCAGTAGAACAAAAGGGCAATAAAAGAAAGTCATATGGAACAAAGGATCATTTGTTGTTAAATAAAGTTATATTGGAGAACTGTAAAAAGGGGAAGAATCTAAGTATGGCATGGACTGACTACAAAAAAGCATCTGATAGTATCCCACATTCATGGATAAAAGAGTGCTTAATAATGTATAAGATACATCCTACACTGATTGACTACATTACAGTAACCATGAAACAATGGCAGACCACTTTGCTATTAAGCCATGACAAAGGACAGATTATTATCCCAGGGACAAAATATTCCAGAGTGACTCTCTGTCACCGTTGCTATTCTGCCTTGCCATTAATCCATTAAGCTGTTTACTTAACAGCTTAGGCCACGGCTAGAATTTGGCTCCTAGAATACAACAAAGTCTAATGACTTCTCATCTTCTCTTTGTCGATGATTTAAAACTGTATAGCTCATCAGTTGAGGAACTGAAAGTACAGCTGCAAGTTGTCACAACTTTTTCAGATGATATTAGAATGTCATTTGGTCTTGATAAATGTGCAAAAGCAACCTTTAAAGCAGGAAAACTGCAGCACCAGGAAAACATCACTCTGGGACAAGAATGTGATATAAAAGAACTTGATCAAGAGGAAGTGTATAAATACTTGGGAACTGATGAAGGATCAGCAATAAAACATGAACAAATGTGAATAAAACTCAGTATGGAATACTTTAGAAGATAAATGAATCCTGAGAACAGCATTGACATCTGGGAACAAGATCCAAGCTATAAATCAATTTGCTCTTCCTGTCCTAACGTACATTTTTGGAGTGATTGACTGGCAGCAAAAAGTGTTGGACAGATTAGATATTAAAACAAGAAGGATGCTTCATGCTCACCAAATTATTTATAAAAAATCAATGTATACCAAGATTATAAATTCCCCTTTCCAAAGGAGGGATGGGCCTCCTTGAAACTGATTACATGTATAGATCTGCAATTGTGGGACCCCACACATATTTACTGACCTCAAAAGATCCAAATCTAGTGAAAGTTTTGAAACATGAGGACAATAAATCTAAGATGACTTCTCTGTTTAATTTAGCAGAAGCATATCGACGTCAAGCAGGAATGGAAATCAGAACAAGTGTTGACCCACACAGCACAGGACCCGGGTATAATAGTTGAACTGATTAAAATACCAGTACCACGATGAACAAACACAGCTTTATTCCACTGAACTGAAACGTTGAGCGCTTTCTCTCGGTCAATACCGAGCTTCATCAGAACGAAATGAATATTAATGACTAAAACAGTCCTTAAATAAAAAATCTACATCACATGGCTCTTCCTAATCAAAATTTAAAGTCATATCCTTTAAAATACATTGCTCGAATCTTCTTACCTAATCATAATAAAATAAACATATATAATGTAATAAAACCAAATTATTACAATAAAACCAACGAGTGCCACAATGAACTAATGTCTATTAAATTAAGTATAAATATAGCATTTGAAATATAAAATATGTTAATATGTATTAAACCAACCAGTTGAAACAACTTCCATAGAAGGTAATTTGGAGAAATACTAAAATAAACACTGTGTTAGTGTCTAAGTGAAGTCAAAATTTTTTTTTATGTATTTCAACCCGTAACATAATCTTGTCCAAGTTGACTGATCCAAATCTTGTAAACTGAATAGTATAAAATAATCAATGATTGTGTGTGTGTGTGTGTGTGTGTGTGTGTGTGTGTGTGTGTGTGTGTGTGTGTGTGTGTGTGTGTGTGTGTGTGTGTGTATAAAAGGGGGGTTGTCAAACCAAAGAATCTATACGATGTATAAAGTCCTATAAACAGGCAGCCCTTAACTTGAGATCACTGCTAATATTGATGTTATCATTCAATCCTGGGGCGCTTCCTGCATCCAGCCTCAATTGCCAGAGCAGTTCCCGGTACTCTAACCTGGCTTCCCAGTAACCCCCCCTGGGGTCTGGGATCACCTGTCAAGAATAGTAAATTGTATTTTCATCTGTTTGCAAACCTGGGAGTGTTTAAAAAAAGTGTTTGTATCCTTACCCTTGGCGACATTGTATATGTGCTCATAGACTCATTTTCTGAACTGCCTTTCGGTCTTACCAATATAAAAACTATCACAGGTTACACACAAGCCTAGATACACCACCCCTTTTGTTGCACAGTTGAAATAGTTAGTGGGTTTAAACTTGAACCTTCTGGAAGGAATAGAAAACGTGCCCTGGTTCATCATAAACTTACATTGCTGACGAGCCCCGCATTTATATGTACCAAATTTTAATGTACCTGGACTTGTTTTAGTAAATAAATTCCTCTCCAGGAGTTCTTTCAAATTTACATCTTTTTTCTCACAAATTGGGGGGATGTGGGAATATAATTTTTAATGTCATCTTGTAAGGTTAAAATTGGCCAGTGTTTCAATATAATGTCCTCAACTTCATAAGAAGTAGAGGAAAAAGTGTGTATAAAGTTGCTGTTTCAGTATTCTAGGAACGGAAATCAGAAGTAGATAAACACCAGGCAACAACTGAATGTGCAAAAAAACAAAAGAAAGAATATAAGGTGAAGGACCAGATGAGAAGGCAAAAAAATTTGGAAAAAACATAAATATAGTTGCATGTATAGAAAACTTCTGGAAGAGCCACATGTTGATCAAGAATGAATGCAGGAATGGTTAAGGAGAGGCGAATTCAAACCAAGAAATAAAAAGTTAATATTAGCAGCCCAAGACAGTGGGCTACATACATGCTAGTTTACAAAGTCCATTGAACATGTGGGAGAAACAGACAAATGTAGGTGTTGTAAAACTGAATTGGAAACAGTCACACACCTTGTTGCTGGTTACGATACACTAATGGCAGAAGGACTATATACTGAAAGGCATAATAATGTGGCGAGACTGTTGCACTGAGGATTGTGCAAACATTATGGTATTGAAGTGGCTGAAAAACACTGGAAACATGAGCCACAAAGCATCATAGGAAATGATGAAGTTTATATCACATGGGATCACCCATTTCCAACAGTTCAAAAGATAGATGCTAGAAAACCAGATATAGTGGTCCAAGAAAAGAAGACAAAAGTAGCATTGATCACTGAAATTGTCACACTCAGTGACTATAGTGTCTTGCATACAGAGAGACATAATGTCATAAAATACCAGGATCTGCAGGCAGAAACAAGAGCAATGTGGAAGAAAGATACCCAGACAGTTCCAATAGTAGTAGGAGCAATGGGTCTTATAAAAAATATTTATTATTTATTTATTTATTTCACATTTGTTTACCGTGAAAATCCGACTGGACACATGTCCATTTTCAGTGGAGGCCCGGGGAGAAAAGCTCCACATGAAACAAAAGACAAACAGAGGTAACGTATATTGATGGTTAACATACAGTTATTTTACATACAGGTACATATATAGTCGCTCATGTTTACAAATCCATACTTCTTGAAGGCTACATAGCCGAGGCGCCAGAGCTCCATGTGTGTTCTTCTCTGATCTGTATTAAACTTGGAACAGCAGCCTTTTTTTTTAATTTACAATCATATTTAGATATGTTATGCGGTGGTGGTGCTGTGGTAGCATTGTCGCCTCACAGTAAGACGCTGTCCGGTTCGATTCTCAGCTAGACCGTCTTCTGCGTGGAGACATGCGTGAATGGGTGTACCTTCGTTGAAGGTTGTGCATCAGGGCTGGTAACTTGGCATGTAAAAATCAACTACCAATCATTAGTGGACTTGAGTTCCACTGTGGTAACCCCTAACCGGGAAAAGCCGAAAGACACAAAAAATAATCCATGTAACCCTGTCTACTTGCAGGAGTCATTACTGGGCATATTGTGGGTGCTGCGAAGAGCACTTTCAGCTAACATCAAAGAGTGAAACAATACTAATTTCATGAACTTTAGTCATACCATGACTACTTAGGAATGGGTCCATTCCTGTCATGGTATTAGAAACCCAGTGTTCCCCCTCATAATTCCATGGGTGTTAAATACACTTCTTAATTACATTACCAGGAAGGTTTCTGACCATCTGTATTCATAAATTCACTTCCAGAAAATGATTTTCTATAGTCTTGTATTCCACTGATGTTTGTCTATAAGCATTATCATGCAGAATGTTACCTATTCTTTGTATTGTGCAAACAAGGTTCTTACTGTGGGGTGATTTTGATAATGATTCAATTTAGTGTCACTCTCTATGAATTGCATCTGGAATGCAATACACTACGCAGCCCTGCTGGTGCTGATCATGTCTGATACATCTCTATAGTGGCATGTAATCAATATACTCATGCTTGCATCATATGTAGACCTGTAGTACCATGGCTTTTCAGTCCAAGGTTTGGTAGTGCCTCATTGCTGTGGTGTGATGTGCATCACATGATGTCCAAATGTGCATCCGTGCACACAGGTCTAACATTTTGCTGCTTGAGTTATCTTGCATAGTGGCCATAGCTTTCTCAGGCACTGTGAACTGCAAGGGCATGCTTGGTGGTCTAATGACTGCAAAATTTTCATCTTCTTCTTTCACAGAAAATTTTCTGAGTACTTGCTAGGGAGTTATGGTGATCCCTTGTGCAAGTTGAGCACCAGACATGAGCTTGCCAGGATGGTGATGCCACTGGCATTACACATTCTGATGAGCAGTGCTGGTGTTATTATCATGGCCTGTGGTGGCACCACACCAACCTCCTTCAGCAGACAGTGACAGAGGTTAGCGAGAAAAGGTATAACAGATGAATTATAGGGATTGGTTTCCTCCAACTATTGTATTACCTGTTGTTCCTGTGTAATGAGGTGTGCATACCTTTATGAATACAGCCAAGCAATGCAAGCTGAACATGGCTGCATGTTCTAAGAAGCGGGTGCAACTGTCTCAGCAGTGGGGTGCATACACCCATAAGGCATCTGAATGTGTAAGTACAATTATATGTGTGCTAGATGCGTGCAGTGATAAGTTGTGTTTGATGCATCTTTTTGCATATGCAGTTGCAGTGAAGGTCGTGGAGTACTGACAGTTGCTTTAGTAAGAACTGGCCTCCAAGGGCTCTTGTCTAGAGGGTGGTGCAGGCACCTTTTCTAATAGTGGCCTGGAAGGATGTAAGTATGATGGCAGCCAGATGCCTGCTTCAGGAAATCAGAGTGCCTCTTGGTGCAACTAGTAGAGTTACACAACTACTGGGCCAGCAGAGGTACAGCCTGCCCATGGTATCAGTCACAGAGGTGACTTATGGCTGGATGTTACTTTCTGGAGTATGTTGACATCTGGTTATGACCTCTGTCCTATCTGATTTCAGTATCTTGTGTCCATATTGGGTTATTCTCAATGCTTTATTAGTTGTCCATCCCCATCCTCATTTGTATACTGTCTGTCTGTCTGTGTTCATTCAAGGTTATACTCACCTTTTGAAGGTACACCACCCATATCAGTTTGTGCTTTATGTTTTACTCTTTGCCTTTGCTGTCTGCCCTTCTCACACTTTCCATTTTCCAACTACTCTTCTCTAACTACCCCTCCAGCCATACTTTTTTTGCACATTGAAAATGTGTCTGTACACCTCCCCAAAAACTTGCCCTTCCTTCTTCCCACCTCTCATACCTTATGGTTACCATTGTGTGTGTTCCTCTGCTTGCAATATTCTCTGTACTTACTTTCCTCTCTCCCCCTTTGCTCCTCATTTCAGAGACATGTTGGGTTGGCACTTTGCTGTGCTGACCCTCTCAGGAAGCAGCTATGCGGTGCTTTGTTACACAAGTGGACATGCATGAACTAGCCTGCCTTGATGGAGACATCAGTTATGCTCCTGTCTGCCATATTGTACTTCCCTGTTGCATGGCTTTTGTAATTTAATGTGCAGTAGATTGCTTGGTATCTTGTCTCAGTATTATATTGGCCCTAATATGTGCTTGGTTAGTATAGGCCATGAAATGCTATTCGCTCCATGACATTTAACACTGCGCAGGTACACAACCAGCATGAATGTACTGAAGGTTTGGGGTTTGGGTTGGCATCATGGTAAGGTGTTTACCTCACAGATGTAAGATACAGAATTCGATTCTCACCTTTCACCATTTTCGGGTTATTGGCTAGGTACATAATAGTCTGCAGAGTAATTTGCCTAGCATTTATCTATCAAACAATGAACCTCTAGTCTAGCTACAATGTTTTCCTGGCAGTTGATACAGAGGGTTTAGTCTGTGAGCTATAGTTTCCCTGGTACTGGGTTTAATTCACACAACTCTCATTTGTCCAATGCATGACACTGAGAAAGTCACTTAACCATACAGTGATTAGGAGAAATTAGGAATTTGGACTATGTGTCTGCATGGTCCTTGGACTGCAAGCCTTGTAATTATCTATGACTACGTTAATGGGAAAGGGTTTGGCATAATAGTAGGTCTTTACCTCACAGATAGAAGGTACAGGATTTAATTTTGACCTCTGTTTATTGATTAGGCTTGTAACAGTCTGCAAACTAATAGCCTAGTATTTACATATGAACCTATTTTCTGTGAATATCAGCTTGAACATAAACATAAATGGAATATTCTGCATTTTATTTATAACTGACCAAGTACAAGCTATGTGTTATTTCTGAATTTGAAATCGTCCTGAATATTTTGTGAATCCTACTGTAAACATGTTTTCAGATTCTGAATATTAATGAGAACTTCATACTACATCTAAAGGTAAAGAACAAATTACTTTTTCATTTTGAGTGTGTGTGTGTGTGTGTGTGTGTGTGTGTGTGTGTGTGTGTGTGTGTGTGTGTGTGTGTGTGTGTATACATATATATAGAAATATATTATTGTATTATTGTATTATTATTGCATCATACTTCTTTTTCAGTTGAAAGCTTAGTTGTGCAACTTTTTGTAGGTATCATTTTTCATCAACAGAATTATTTTATGGGTAGTTCTTTACTGTAGTTCTAATGAAAGTTTTCATTTTTGAATATTTTTGGTGATTTTCTGACACTTTGTTGTATTGCTGGTACTGTGGTGAGGGTTGTATTAGTTCTTTTAACTCCTTAGTTTAGGTACTATTATAATTCATTTATTCAGATTTAGTTTAGATTTTTAGATTCACTTCTGTTTTGCTGGTGGTAACGTTTTGATTAGCTGGCTGGACTTTTGACTTTTTTGTTTCTTATTACTTTGTATTTATACATTCTGATTTTGATGACTTTGTTTTTAGCATTTGCTTTTGTGAATTTCATTTTTGTATGTTTTGTTCATAATGTGGACACTGCGTGGTTTAATTTTTTTGTATGTTTGTGTGAAAACAGAGCTGACTTACAGTGTTTGTGGACACATACGGTGATGATAGATGCTTTAAGCCACATAAATAACAGTAATAAAGATATCTGTTCTCTGTAAGGCAACTAGATAGCTACTTTTAATCACACTCATTTATCAGTCTCCATTGATAGGATAAATAAACACACAATAAGTGTATAAATAACTATATGGTCTTTATTTAGTTTGAGAAGAAATGATGAACCACAAAGATCTATTTTCAGCTATGACCTAGATAGCCTATTTAAGAAAATAACTTATTGCATGATTAAAAACAGTGGCTAAAGCTATTCAGCAAATTATTTGAACAATCCCCCACTAGTGGATTGCTTAATATAATCAATTGCTTTTATATCTTTTAAAATTCAGGATGGGATTCGGAAAACCTTACCTTGATGGGAAAGTTTAACACAACTGCCCCCCACCCCCCCATGGTAAGTTTTTCTAATTCATAGATTGCCAATTAGTGAGAGCCTGAGTATGGAGGGCGATCTCACTGTCAGAGCTGAATACAGCAATCCAGAGGAGCAACTAATGCTAATTAACCATGTACTCTCCCCCAGAAATGGCTGTGGCTCCTAATTTATGCAGCTGCTTAGCAGTTTGTTGAAGAAAAAAGTGAACGCTATCGAAAGGCAGCAGTCACCCACTGAAACCTATGGAAGTAGTTCCTTTCCAAGTAAGTTCAGTGAAGACGTGGGGGGGGGGGTGTTAGTGCATATGCCAACAAACATACTTAATAAATTTAGAATTGCAAAACAGTAAAAGAAGAAAACTACAATCTTTTTAAATGAACCATTTACCAAATTTTAGATATGATGACACCCAAGATCATGCCCCAGATTAAATGAGTCTTGTCCTATTTTGGGAGCTTAAACACTTTGTTATTACTTAACCCTGTCACTGCACTATATAATATCATATATATCTATGTATGTATGTAAATGTATATATATATATATATATATATATATATATATATATATATATATATTGGCCATCAAATTTCTGCCATAGCCCTAGCAACAGAGAACAACAATTCCACCTCATATTGGCTAAATAATGACAGACATTCGGTTTTAGACTTCATAGTCATTAGAAAAATGCATACTAACACAAATCCCATTAATCTAGTTGATTTATAACCTATAAATATTATTTTATATGCTTTTTCTGATTAACCAGCCATTCATTTATCCAGGCTAAGGTCTGGTCCCAGCAAGACCGGATAAGAGGGAGTCCACTGTATGAAATACAACAGAAAATATGTACCCTGTGGAAGGGAAACTAGAATCTTATTAGTCCGTGACTCAGTCTCAAAGGGTCCTCTCTTATGGAGGCAATGCTTGAGATAGATTTGATATGGTATCAAAGAGAGCAATTATAAAATGGTTACATTGTAGAGGAGTTCATTGGCTTGACTGACATGATAACTGCAGAGCTACAACCTGAATGGACATCTCTGTGCATCTGGGTTTACGCAGGAATGTCATTTAATGACACAAACCAAATAAGAGTTCTGTAACTTAAGACCATTGTCACTGATAAGCAGGTAATAAAAACATTATGGAACTGTTTTCCAAAATGATTTTATTGTGCTGGAGTAAGCAGTATAGCAAAGTGCTGAGAAGGCTGCTTAGCTCACTGGATATACAAAAATGTGTTCAGTCTATATAGTCAAATGTAGAAGCCTGTTGCTATTGGAATATATAAAAAGTATGTTAAAGGGTAAAGCAGACCTCCTGATGAAATGGCAATGGGATTAAACTGAAAATGAAGTCCAAACGAAACTACAGCTGGTCTAAATGAGAATGCTGCTTGTACTATGTCTCATAGGCAGAAAAATATATTTGACATAAATGGTAAGTGAGGTGTTTACACAATCTATTTTGACCACGCACACTGTGTATTTTAGATTGTGTTATTCTGAGGCACTTTTTCATTGCTCCTCATGCATCACTAGAAGGGTCAAAATCATACAGTTCACCTGTTTGCAGGGGGCAGCAGTGGTTGTCAAATTTAATTTAATCTTATATTCTTCAAAGGCAACACAACACACCAAAGCCATGTGGGCAATTTCTTTCAGTTTGGCACATGTGGTGAGAGAATTTAACATTAGATACTAATGAAGAATGGATAGTGGACTGATTCTTACCACATAAGAGCTAAAGACATATTCTAGAATTCCTTGTTTGCCTCTGTCCATTTAGGGAAAGTCTGTTGCCTGCTTTTCCTTCTGCAGGGCATTTTTTGGAATGGTACACATGGAGTTCCGATAAGAGAAGTTATACAGAAATGTTTGCAGCATCAGGGTCAGAATTGTGTACTCGTGTGTTGAAGTCATCATGATATCCTATAATTGCCTACTCAGAGGAAGAGGCTAGGGCCTTTGTCCTATGGACACTAGAAATTAGAGAGATGAGAAGGTTGTACTGTTAAGTCCACTTTAGACATGCCAGCTGGTGGGTGGTGAGTCCCACTGCAAGAGCTGAGAACTAATTTTAGTGGTGACACCATGCCTCACCATGCCCTCATATAGAATGATTGCTAAAAGAAAAATAATTGTTTGGACTAAAGTACTCAGTTTCATCTAGTCATTACACATGGTATAGGCATAGGAATAGGTTAATACAACCAACTCTGAGGTCACTGCACCTCAGTGAGAAAAGGGAACCTCCCATCAGGTGTTTTACCATGGCACTGTAGTTCTGTATGATGCGTAGTTTTGGTGGTGTTAACAAACTCATTTAGATATTGTATTCTGTGGATGTAGCTGTCTTTGCAGCTTCAGTATGTATCAAACAGTTGCCATAGTTCATTTATAACTAAAAAAAAAATCTCCATCTGCCACTTAGCAAGTAATGCCCCATCTTCATCAAAGAACACCAGCATACTTGTTCAAGCAGTGGACTGCTGAACAAGCAGAATTTGCAAAGCATCTTCTAGATTAGCAAAACATGCAAGACTGACTGATTAAACATATATGATTTCTTGATTTGGAGCTCTAATTCTGAATCATTCAATTATAATGAGGTGAAGAGACCTCCAGCATCAGTTTCTATGTCTAGCTCTAGGTATATTACCTGAGCATTTTAGGGATGCAGAATGAAAGAGGTGATCTATGTATTCTGATTAAGAACACACATGTACTGAATTACTGCTGGCATCCAAAATCAGAAGAACAATGCCCACACTTGTGCAATCAAATGGAAAGTTTCCACTTAGATGTGTATTCAAAAGCAGATGGTTATAATATTAGACACAAGCAAACATTTGTATGAGAAAAGCAAGCTCATGTTATAATATCATTTGTAAGCATACACACACACACACACACACACACACACATATATATATATATATATATATGGTTCCACTTCATATCATCGAATTATCATTTCATCGAATTTCAAATCATCGAGACCAAATCGTCGAAAACTCATTTCATCGAAAATTCATATCATCGAATCTCAAATCATTGAAAACTATAAAGCAACTAGAAATAACATTCCACAAAGTTTTTACTACGTTTATGCAGGGAGGCAAGCCCCCCTGCACTCCCACACCCCCCCCCGTAAATAAATATGCCAACTCCAAGGTCGCACTAAAGTGGGGGAAAAGGGTAATTTCCTAACCCCACTGTAGTGCAACCTTGGAGTTGGTATATTTAATTACGGGCGGTGTGGGGGGTGCAAGGGGGCTTGCCCCCCTGCATAAACATAGTAAACAGTGTCTGGGATGTTATTTCTAGTTGCTTTATAGTTTTCAATGATTTGAGATTCGATGATATGAATTTTCGACGAAATGAGTTTTCGACGATTTGGTCTCGATTATTTGAAATTTGATGAAATGATAATTCGATGATATAAAGTGGAACCATTTTAATATATATATATATATATATATATATATATATATATATATGTATATATATATATATATATATATATATATATATATATATATATATATATGCTACAGATGTAACTGCTCCAGGGTATATGAGACATTCAGATAACACAAATTTTTTTAGATTTATTTTAAGTAAAGTATAACCAGTTTTGATAGAGTCAGAAATTGCACTTTTTACCACGAGGCTTTACAGACATTCTTAAACATAGAAACATAATTCTCATCTCAAAGGGTAAAATGACAGCCTTTCCAACTAAAGATGGGTCCATTTGACACATTTCTCCAAGAGCTTTTATTACACAGATTTACCAGGTCCTCCATGATTAAAATAACAGCAATATAAATTAATAAATCTACATCTGCTTGTCAGCTAATACTAACCCCAGGAGTCCAGATAAGGCTCACAAAAAGTATTTTTCTGAACAATAACTTGGCTGAGTAATTTGTCTTACTTTTATCTATGCAAGTCCCATTACATGTTCTGTATACTTAAGGGCTAGGGTCTGTGATCTTTGAGGTCAAGTGTAAAGTGATCACTCCACAGTTTCTCTTCCACTTACTTTAATGTTACTCAGGTCTAGTAAACTGAAACTTGATGAAACACAGAACTCTGATCTTAGGGACCTCTACTGCAAGTCAGGGCCATAGAACCTTTGTGGTAGGAAGTGACTGCTTATTTACCCCATGATTAACACCTTAGAACTAATGGACATGAGATAAACTTACTGAGGTTAGGAATGGGGATTCAGACTAAAGGGTAGATGTCAATTAGAAACCAGCCTCCTTTCCCTCATAACAGTCATCTCTAACAACAGACACCATTTTAATTTTACATGTGTTTTCTATGTTGAGTCAGGGTCACTTGCACTGCTGTATCACTTTTCAGTGTCTCATTTCACTGTATTTCTTTTCCTGTCTGAGCATGTCTGTCATATCTAACAAACATATGCTTTCATGTGTACTGAAAGTGTCATACAATTAATACATTCTGTCTTAATCATTTTATCTCACTTAAGAAGTGGTTATATAGTTTAAAGATCATGCTAATGGTGTTTTTACATTTTTACATAAAAAAGTCTGTTTCAATCTAGTTTTTTTTTTTAGAAATTTAACTTTTAAAAAGGCTTCCGAACATGGAAGTATATACTCTTCATGACGTAGTTACAGTATTAATATTAATATGCCAACAGTCAGCATATAAATCATTATGGGGCCAGTTCTGTTAGAATAGATTAGCAAGATTAAGTGCTAGTTAAAAAAATATATAATTGACAACCTGCTAAATAAACAGTTCAACTAATGCAAAACCTATATTATTATTATTATGTGTATTCTTCTACAAAAATTAGTCACCACTTCATTTCAGCTGCAGTCATTGCAGAAATATACTTTTGTCAGTGAAAAAAATTTAAAAAATAAACTGCCTCTGGCATCTAATCGCTTGTGAGTCTTCCTGTGGATAACA
>NC_056725.1:1126000283-1126102291 GCF_019279795.1 Protopterus annectens
TAAATTGCGTATTACTGACCTGGGCAGCAAGGTATGCATGCCCCAGTAACTTGCATTTCATTTATTCTAGGAATCAAATCCCAGATGCACTATAAATTAGACTAACCAATCACTAAAACTTGCTGAGATTTGCAACATCACTTCCATGGTGAGGGCAGTGTGTGGGCTGGTTAAATTCTTATTAAGCTGTTATGGATTTGCTCACCATCAAAACTGTCTAAAGCAGGGACATAGCCAAGATGAGCACTGAGTAACAGCATTTCTCTTCAGCTCTGTCTCTTCAAATCTTTTAAGACAGGATTTTTTGATAATAACTATCCATATTTAGGATATTTTTTATTCTTCTGAATTTTCTCAACAAATACTAGGATAGTATATACATTTTTTTTGAAAATTAAATTTTTCCTGTCAATATTATCAAAACTAGTCTACCTTCATCAAACAAAAAATGAGCTTCACTAAATCTTCACACACACTAGGATACAACCTTAAAAAGGGAACTACAATCTTTGCTAGCCAATATTCAAGAATTAACAACTAAAATAGACAAAATGGACATAAAGCTGGATAACTTTAAAGAGAGATGTACACAACAAATGGATACCTTACATGAAGATCTACAACAACAGAAGAAACAAATTTCTGGGATTGAATCTGCTTTAAATGTCATGGATACCAGTATTCAAGAAGGAGAACATAATATAGAATTCCTTCTGAAACAAAACACTCTCCTTCATTCAAAAGTAGATGATCTTGAAAATAGATCACATTGCAACAGCATAAGAATATTTGGTTTGCCTAATAATATAAAAGGAAATAACATGAAAAAGTTTCTCACCTCTTGGCTGCCTGAAATCTTAGAAAAACCTGAAGCCCTTTCCTATGGAATTTAAAGAGCTCACAGATCCATCATTTCTTCAAAGAATAGCAAAAGCAACACTGCAAAATCTGTAATTGTAAAATTTCTTTCTTCACATAATAAAGAAATAGTCTTAAAAACTGCCTGGGCAAAGTCACCTATTAAAATAAAAGGCAATGTGGTTTGTTTTGACAATGACTACTTTGCTATGGTAAATCTAAAAGAAAACAGTTTTTAACCTTAATTAGAGAACTTAAAAAAATAAATAAAAATGCATTTGCTATTTCCTGCAAGACTGAAAATATTTAATCAGAATACAACAAAAATATTTGAGGACTTAGTCAATGCTATTTCATTCATTAAAACAAACAAAATATTAAATAAAATTGAAGACATGGAATGGGCTGATGTAAGTTTAAAAAGAATTGCTGAAAATGGAACATGGAAGACTCATTAACAAAAACAAGACGTTCAGAAAGTAACTAATTTTGGACATTCATACTTACAAGCATTTACATTCAAACAAACACACACACACCCTTTATTTTTTAATACATTAACATACAACTCATAAGTTGCTGGAAATGGATTCAGAACAGCAAGTAAGCTAATTATACATGTTTGCTGTTGTCTTATAATTAATTTATATAGTTATTCTATAAAAGCTTAATGCACTTATAGTTTAAGAAGAATAAAATATATATATTTTTTTGCTTAAAATGATCAGATCTAGTTTATAAAGTAATTTTGTTTGGTTGCTTGACTACTCTCTAGTATTAATTTGTAGATCTTATTTATTTAAGTATTGTATTTACACAGCTCATCTGATGCATTTACAGAAAAGTAGTTATGGTCTTGTCTTTGAATCACTTTGTTGACTTACTAGTGTGATTGTTTTTTGTAGATATTGTATCCTATTTAGATTTTTTTTCTTTGGTTGCATATTGCTGGTAGAGATATGTGAAATAAGACTGCTTAACTGGTTGTATTGTACTTGGTATTTTGTTTTTTATTATATGCTTTCAGGATAGCCAGGGAACTGTTTGCATTTGTTTTGCCTGGTGCTACTTTATTTGTGTGCTCTGTGTGCCTCTCTCTATTTATGGTTGGTTTTACATTTTTTGTTTATTGAATATTTAAATGCTGGATACCCAGTTTGATTTTTGTTTTGGTTTTGTCTGGATTCTGTGTTTGGGGTGGAGTTATTTGGGAGGGATTCTAGTATTGTGATCTTTTGGCTCGTTCCCGCTGTTAATTTTGTTACCCTCCCTTTGACTATTTTTGCAAGCTATGTCTCTGCTCGAGACTTTATATAACTCAATATTGAGTCCATACTCACTGTTTCCCACTGGAACTTCTAAAAGTTGTCCCTAGTGCTGCATCGACTCGTGACTTGCTTCATGAGATGCTTGCACAGTTGAGTTGCCTCTTCACTGCTTCAGCATGCAATTCTTGACATTATGGTTGAACGTTGAACCCAGTCACTGCCTTTTAATCACAACAGAATGTTCAAATGCATTGAAGAAAACAATGTACTTGCCAACTTGCTTTGCATTGAACTGAGACAGCATAAGATTGTTCAATCCACAAAAAACAAATGGATTTATTCTTGTTTAAGGTATTTATGTTATTTAAAATTAAACAAGTGAATTTATACCATATAATGAATATTTAATAGTACAGTCCGCACTTAATTAGCCTGCTTATAATTTTAAAAATAACTCAAATGAGTAATTTCTGACTGTGGATTGTAAAGAAGGTTATTATCAAAGTAAATTATAAGAGAAATTATGCTGGATATGGTATTAAAGTCTATAAACTGGTAAATTTGGTTTTAAGTACTGGGTAAATTTCTTAAATGCTAACATTGGAGAAGCTATAAACACAAATGAGGTAGTTGAATCCTCCAATCATCTCATAATATGCATTGCACCAAACATATCACTTGTAAATTACATTTTGCAACAATGTTATAATAGTAGTAGTAAGTTAAATGGAACTTACTATATTGACAATCAGTTAAGTATGGTGCGTTTCCAAGTTAGTGAAAACTGTTTCCTACAAGTGATATATTTTGTCTTTCTTATTTTAAAATTTCATCTCATTGGTAAAATCATATTTAAATGCAGTACACTGCAATATGTATATTCCTTATGGCTGCAGATTGAATGTTAATGCATATAACAGTTATATGAATCTATGATTTAATATATTGAATGAATAGAAGGTTTAATTGTGTGAACTAATAGTATAGTACTATTTATTTCATGTGTTTCAAAAGCAACATTTTATTTAACATATGTAACAATTAAATTACAATGTTAACAGATGATTTTCAATTTGCTACAGGCATTAAGCAATAACACTAATATATCAATATTTCGGATATAGTAAGATGACAGCTTAATCTAAATCTAATTGTTTTGTGACATATTGTTTATGTACATATTTAATTCTATGATGAGTACATCAAGGATTATTTAAAGGAATAGTCTAGATTCATTTGTTATAATACTAATTTATTATAGTTCTTTTATCAGTATTATTGTACATTCATGGAGCTTTTCTATTTTTTGATTTTAGCAAACAGACTGCACTAGAATATAACTTTGTATATATGCACTATAATAATTAATAATAATTAATAATTTAGACCCAAGCCTTAACCAGGCTAGTTTTTACAAAAATGAATCCAAATTGAAACACATTTGATAAAGATATTATAATTCTAATTTTATTCTGCTTTGACACTAAATGTAATCATAATATTAACCTATTGATTAATTTTGCTTTAATAGATGATGTTTCGTACTATTATGTTTTCCCAGGGTTATTCTTTACTAAGTTGTATGTTAATTATAAATAATTTAGATAGACTTTTAGATTGATATATGATATTTAAGATCTTTTCTTTTTGAAGGCATGTTATCCTTATATAGAATATATTCAATTTACTCAGACAGATGATGATTAGATGTTGCTACTGGGAAGGAGGTTAATTTGAGTGATAATATGTCACTCAAATTAGGATTATTTGACTCCAGATGGGATTAGGGCAGTTATGTTACTAGTTTCTGTTATAAGAGTTTTTTTATTATCTTTTTTGATGTTCTTCACTATATATGGAAAAAGAAACATTTTATATAAATTACTTTCTAGTTTATTACTGTCCCGCGGTGGTGGTGCTGTGGTAGCATTGTCGTCTCACAGTACGAAACTGTCCGGTTCGATTCTCAGCTAGAGCGTTTTCTGTGTGGAGACATGCATGAATGGGCGTACCTTCATTGAAGGTTGTGCATCAGGGCTGGTAACTCGGCACATAAAAATCAACTACCAATCATTAGCGACCGGAGTTCCACTGTGGCGTCCCCTAACCGGGAAAAGCCGAAAGACACAACAACTTTCTAGTTTATTACCACATCTTAAATATATTGAATCATATAGTATTCCGTTATTCTTAAATAGTAAAATATGTTATTGGTCAATATATTTCCTTTACATATCTCCATTGCAAAATGACTTCACTAAAAGGTATTTCAATAAACATCAATGGAGTAAATAGTCCCAGCAAGAGGGAAAGTCTATTTAAATACCTTAAATTACATAAAGCCCAATTAATTTTCCTTTAAGAAACTCATTTAAAGATGGAGGACTCATCCAGATTATATACCAAATCGCATTCAGTGTTAGTTCGGAACATAATCAAAAGAAGAAAGGGGTAGCTATCTTATAGAACAATACTTTACCATGTCCAAATATAATGTACACCTATATGGATAATAAAGGAATGTTTTGTCTTGTTAATGTTGAATTAAATAAACAAGTATACTCTAGTAAATCTATATTAGATACGAGAAATTTATACCAATACAGTAAAACAACATATTGATCTTATTGTACAAATGTCTAAAGGGTATATAATAATGGCAGGTGATTTTAACTGTATTCTGGATGATAAAAAATCAACTACTCATAGCAAAAGAAGAAGAATTACATCTTCTGCCAAATTTTTAAAAGATTTCTTGGAGACATACTTACTGAAAGATATAAATATCTTTGCTGATTCAAACTCTTTATTCTATACTTTTTTTCTCATAGCTATAATACATTTTCAAAGATAGAGTTTTATTTTCCAGTAGTTTGGCAGATTCTTTAACTAGTACTAAAGTGATTGCTTGTTCTTTATCTGACCACAATTTATTGATTTTTGAGTTTATAGTTAATTCAAATTACAATACCCAAATAAGAAGGACACCTACCTGTATCACAAAACTGAAAGATTTTAAAGAATTTATAATTCTAGAAACTCAGAATTGTATAGACCTTAATAATACTAATGAAACCTCTAAAATGTATGTATGGGACACTTTAAAAGTTTATCTTTATGTGAGAATTATTAATTGGTTTCACAAAAAAAAAAGAAAAGTTGGGATGAACAGTTACTTGACATACAAAATAAATTAGACACTTTGAAACTAAGACAAGAAGGAGATATTGATAAAAATAATAAAAGAAAAGAAATAAATTAATTGAATAATAAATATATGGAGATAATAAATCATAAAACTATAACTATAGAGAAGTTTAAACTTATAATTTGTCCACTAATCCTAGATCACTGAATTTATTAGCTAATAAAACTAAAAGACTAAATAAATTCAATCATATTAATGAAATTTTCCCCCAAAAAGAAAAAAATGGTTTCAGATATACAAAATATTTTAAATGAGTTTAGACAATTCTTTATTAATATAAATCAGCAACCTAAGACAACTGATTCTAATCAAGAGAGTAAGTCCTTTATTAATAAATATACTAAAAAACCTGTCTAATGAACAAACTACCTATCTAGGTAAACCTATCTCTTTTAAAGACATTTAATCAGATATTACCAATTTGAAGCTAAATAAGGCACCTGGGAGTGCCAGCATTATACCAGAAATCTATAAAATCTTACCAATAAATGCTTTAAAACTGCTACATAAAAGTTTTTAATATATCCCAGAATAATAACATAATACCTCCTTCATGGAAATACACTTTTATATCTCCTATTTTAAAATCTATCAAAGACCCCACTAAATGTTTGCCTTATAGACTTATTCCCCTACTAAATACCAACTATAAAATATTTATATCAGTATTAGCAGATAGGCTTAACAATTTCTTACCATTATTAGTAGAAGACCAAATTGAATTCATAGTAAACAGAAATTCTTATGATAACATTAAAAGAACTTTATCTTTAATTGAATTAATTAAATATTAAGGAAAATGAACATTAATTAGTTTAGACATAAACTGTGCTTTCGATTCATTTAATTGGGATTATTTATTTATTTTATTGAAAGAATTAAACTTTTCCAGTAATTTCATACATCTAATTACTCAATTATATCAGGTTAGTCAAGCTTATATTAAGATAGGCACAAACATTTATCAGAATATTCCATTCATTAAAGGCATTCTAACATTACTGTTTTACTGTTCACATTAATTATGGAACCTTGGACTAGCTTAATAAGATATTATGAAAACATTGAAGGATATAACCTAGATTGTAATGAATGCTCTAAAATACAAATGTTTGCAGATGATATGCTCATTACTATAGGTGGAAATAACGGAATACATGCATTTAGACGAACGTTAGTTGGCCAACGTCCTAAATGTCGAAGGCAGTGACCCCAGTTTGCCAAATGTCAAATTTTCAGACACCAAATCCATGAACACTGAACACCAGCCAGGATAATATCCCCCCTTCTCGACCCATGGTAGCGCTTGTTGTGGTGGTTGAGCGACTGTAAATGTCGAATTTGGTGTTATGCTTGATATTCCGACCATTCGCCCCTGTGAGTTTTGACATTTAGACTCGGAGGAAGTAACGTCAGGGGATCTTTGACATCTATCAGGGCTCTCTTTAAGAATATTGAGATTTAAAAAAAAATTCAAGTCTAACCTTTAATAACAATAAAACACAAGTCTTACTAATTGGCCCTAAGAAATGTAATCTATGTGATGACTATAAAAAATATCTAGCACAATCTGATGAAATAACTTATTTGGTTAATGTAATTACTAACAATATTAAATATATAATTCAAATTAATTATAATAGAAGTCTAATAGCAATAGAAAATCTTATTAAAATTGATTAAAATCCCTTTTTCTATGGATAAAAACTTTCAATTATAAAGATGATTCCTCTTCCCAAAATTCTTTATATTATCCAATCAATTTCATTACCTCTCCCAAATGTAATAATTAAGAAGTTTAATTCTATGCCCACAATTTTTTATAGGTTCTGACTAAACCTAAAATGGCTTTATCCTATCATATGAAAAACTGGGATAATGGAGGTATAGCTATGCCAAATTTAGAAATGTACTCAGTTTCTTCAATAATCAAAACCATCTCCCTTCTTATTGATGCCGAATAATCAGCTAAATGGAAAAAAATATTTTTTATGTAATCCTCACAATTTCAGAACTAATTGCATAACTCTCCTTTTGAAATCTATCAGAAATTATTTATTTAAATTTAACATCTATAAGGACTGGATATTCCTCCTGTTTCCTAAAGCCTATATACAGAGAGTCATATTCTCATCTGATTATTCTAAAATGTTTTCCTTTCAGCAAAAAAAAACTAATATTTTGGTCTCAAATGATCTCAAATAATGACTTGAAATCTATTAATTTACTCAAGGCTGAATATGAATATGATACCTTTTCTTGGATGGATTTACATGAAGGAAGAAAACATGTTTCTGATAAACTTGATTCAATGTCTCTAGCATCTAAAAAATCAATACCTAAATTAATTCAGTATATGATGCTTTCACTGCAACATAAGTCCCCTACTAAAACATTTTGTCTCACTTATATAAGGCAATTAAATGTGACATAGATGTTTCTTCAGATAGTTACTGGAATTATTTCACTTAAATAATCATCTTCCTACAGATAAACACAAAATAAATATATTACAGTCAGCTAATGCAACCACTTCATTTCTGAAATGGAAATTATTTACATGGAGATATTTACATAGATCTTTCATTACACCATTTTTCTCTAAGTAAATTCAACAAGAATAATGTTAATTGTTGGAGATGTAATAAAGAAATAAATGCAGATTGAGCACATATGTTTTTTGACTGTACAGAATTAAATACATTTTGGAGACAGGTTAATATCTTCCTAAAAGTTATTTTTACAGATAATTTTACTCTCTCCAAATCACTTGCTTTGATCCAGTTTGCATTAGAGAATCTAATCAACCTATGATCAGGTCTATTTTATCAGTTGCTAGGAAAACCATCACAAGAAACTGGAAGTCTAATGCTTCACCCTCAATACAAAAATGTAAAAACACACTTCTTGAAGTTTGTAATTTAGAAATGTTGACCATTAAATCAATATCTTCTAGGAATACTACTTTATGTAACATGTGGAAAAAGGTATATGACCTACTACAGAAATAATTTAATATTATTGTAAATAATTGACATACAAATGTATTATTACTTTATTAGTTTGTACCTGTGGAGAACATCCTTATATATAGTTTACATATATTTCTTTGTCTAATTGATGTTTTATTATTCACTTCAAAATTATTCATGTATCATATTATATTATAGAGTACAACACCCCTTTTGGTATGTACCTCACAAGACATCTACAACAACTGGAAAGGCCGCAGAAATACCTCACAAAGAGGATTACCGGCCTCAAACAGATGCCCTACGCAGACCGTCTCAAAAAACTCCAGCTTTACCCCATCACATATCGCCTACACAGAGGCGATCTCTGCTTAACATACAAAGCTATGTCAAACCTAGAGCTGTTGGACATGCTCCACTTAAAGAAATCCCAATCCATCTGAGCTACACACTGTAGGGACCTAAACCTTGTCACCACAATAAACAGAACATGCTGGAGGGATAGGTTCCTGTCCCTTAGACTTCCCATACTCTGGAACAGACTACCTATGTCAAACAGAGCTCCTCATTAGCACTCTTCAAGAAAAATCTTGATGATTGGATGGGAAAGAGGAAATTCACCCCGGGGATCACTTCTGTGGCTCTGCTTGACAGGGGCACAGGAAAATAATTTTCTTGGGTGGTGAAAGCCAGGGCACCTTTTTGGCTAGGCTTATATAGCCTAGTACCTCCCTATGAACCTATAAGTTAATGTTTATTCATTTATTTTAATATTAATAAAGCTGTTTAAAAAAATAAAAACAAAAATGTCTAAAGCAAGCACTTTAGCAGAACTGGCCATAGCCTCATGTTGCACAAGGCTTCCTAAGCACCTGCTTAGCCCCAGTGTTTGCTGTGGCTCATTGTTTCCTGCCAGCATGCATTTGTTTCACAATTTCTTGCTTAAACAATGAAGTCTCAATAAAATTAAACAAATAAGTAAAAAAATCAGTGAAGATCCTGACTGGATGTAGCTTCAAGCTAATTTGTTTCTGTATGCATTTGCAACCAAACGTTAATGTTGTAGTAAATGAGGGTTTACTATCAAAATGCCACCGTGCAATTGCACGGCTATGAAGTATTCGAACAACATATGTTTGAATACTTCATAGTTCAGCAGGTTATGTGAGCGAACGTTATTATTGCGAATGGACTGTGCATTCACAATTATAACGTTCGCTCATGTAAGAGGATCGCGGTACAGTGCGGTTAGGGAAATACATCTCTTTCCTCACTGTAGTGCGATCTCAGAGTTGGAATATTAAGTTGGGGGGGGGTGTGGTGGGCACAGACCCCCACAGGGGGGGTGCCCCCCTGCATAAATGTGAGTTTTGGCTAGTTAGGTAGGGAGTTAAGGGAAGGATGGGAGTGCTGTTGATTGTCGAAAATGTCGCGGGCAACATTTTCGACAATTAACACCTGTTTTTGACATTAGGTACATACAGAAATGTGTACGTTCAGCGAAACACTTCGCTAATACGTACACATTTTATTTTAACTTTCGACTTATTGATAGTAAACCATAAATGAGAGGAGTGCTAAAGATATGGTAGAATGTTCAAATAATACTGCAGTTGACTGACTGATTGCCAGATGAGCTGTGGAAATTAAGAGGCTTTTCAACCAGCCACAGTCTCCATAAGGACTCTGAATTTTAAATGAATAGGTGTGAGGGGATTAAAAAAACCAACAGCTTAACACTTGCTGCATGAAGAAGAAGGTCTGCTTGCAGTCTCAAGTGACAGCAGCTGGAATTTCCATTTGACCTAGCAGCAAGTCGAGTACAGCAACCAATAAATCTAATTAGTGGTAAGAATGTCCTTATTTAGTACTCTTTTGTTATTGGCATTGCTTTCAAACAAGAAAAGAACTGACAATGACTATTGTGGCTGAGGGGGGTTTCTGGTGGAACAGGTGCAAGTGCAGCCCTATCAAGCAAATGTTTTATATAAATACACGGGGAGAACTGTCATGTTGATAGGAAGCCTGCATAAATCGAAAAGCAGAGAAATAAAATTAAACATGCAATTTCCAGAGTTTAAGTCATAGACAAAGGATAAGTGCACTGCTGCTGCTGTGAAGAAAACTATCTTTATTCAGTACACAAGGGAAGCTAGGGATCAGCATGGAACAAAAGCCAAAACACTCACCTATCCTTTGCAATCACCCACTAGTAAAGGGAATTTCCTGACTGGCTTCAAAGATATCAGTCTCAAGTGTCTCTTTAAAGTATTCTGTTAAACTCAATACAGTTTTGTATCATATTGCTGAAAGTTTATAGGTTTGTAATTTATTACTAGGGTGCTAATCAGGAAAATTATTTGTAGCCTTGCTGAAACTAGTTCCCATTCCTAGCTACCATTTTCCATAAGAGATTATGGTATCATACCTGGTTGGGGTGTATGTCTTTGCATTCACTTGTCAATGTTATGTTTACAGGGTCTATATTAGAACACCGAACGTTCAAAATTTCGAGTGTTCTAATATCGACCCGTTTTCAGCGAGTGCTGAAAATATCGAAGAAACAGAAAACCAAATTTTTTCCTAGGGAAAGAATTTGGTTGTCCGTTTCTGTTGCTTTGGTATTTTCAGCTCTGTGGTGGAAAGTTATGGGTCGGGTCCAGGTAAGTGTACGATTGTGTGGACGTAAGGGTTAGGGCGGGTTAGGTGAGTTAGGGTTAGGGCGTGGGTCAGGTAAGTATGCGATTGTGTGGACATGAGGGTTAGGGCGGGGTACTTGAGTTAGGGTTAGGGTGCAGGTGAGGTGACTGTTCGATAGTGACGGACCTTAGGGTTAGGGTTTGGGTTAAGGTAAGTGGATAGTTAGTGATGTATGTATAGGTTAGTGTAGGCTTAGGTGTAAGAGTTTAGGTGTATGTGTGTGGATTGCTGTTTGTTTGGTGTGCTTGCATTGTGTGCATGTGTTTTGTAACAGCAATTTTTTTTCTCCTAGGAAATAATTCACTGTTCTGAATGTTTGATGTTTTAAATTTTTGATTCATAGGGTTCGATATTAGAACACTCGAAATTTTGAATGTTCGGTGTTCTAATATAGACCCATGTTTACACAAGGATAGGGTGATACTCTGAGTATGATAAATGAACAGACTTTTCTAGAGAAGAGGGAGACAGAATCTTTATGAGAGGTATCTGCCCCGCCAGCATGTTTTATTTCATAGGATCATAGGAGTTTATTAGGCTGTTGACCAGAAGGTCATTTCAAGCCTAGCAATTTCATCCTAATGTAATACCATAAATAATGCTAGTCAATACCCAGGACTGCATTTAGTATTTATATCGCAGTGGTGGTTCAGACCTGTAGCAAGTGTGTTATGCTAGATGATTTATGAACATGAATGTGGTTAAGCAGAGCTGGGTTGTTTGAGGTCTCATCAAAGGGGCCTGTATGAGAATGAAAAGAGGGATAATGCTTTAAGGTGTTGAACATAGGTCATGAAACCTAGACCCAATATTCTTTTGATAAGAAAATGCTGAAGTCTTTTGAGGTGAATCATGTGTCTGTTTTAGGTACTTGCCAAAGAAAGCATTGTATTCCATTAATGGCCTGGTAAGGGAAGAATACAGAGGGATGATAACATCTCTGGGCCTAAAAGCTATGCCTTTGTTTTTCAATTGGCCTAGATGGAAGGATTTCCTGACCACTGTTGACACATGCTGGAAGAATGAGATCTCATTTTCCAAGAAAGTGTCCAAGTTTCTAGTAACAGTATCAGTTTTGATGCAATGTCACCAATATAATAGAAGCATTGATAACTGTGTTTACCACAGGAGACAACAATACATTGTTTAGCAATTAATTTAAGGAGGTTTACCATCAAAATGTTGATTGCACATAGTCGAATGTGCAAATTGTTGACAAATTTACGCAAAATCTGTACTGCCGACTTTTCGGAATTCTGAAAAAAAAATGAACGTCAACATTTATGACCACTCCGCACCTAAAAACAAATGCTAACATAGGTCAAAAATGGGATGAGATTTTTCTGGTTCGGAATATCGGTGTTTGACTTTTTCAGCAATCAGAGTTTGCAGTTTGTGTAAGTGGTGTCGACAGTGTGCAATCAACATTTTGATGGTAAACTGTTTAAGTCCATAGTCCTAGAACTATTTGTTAGCATGTGTTATCCTCTCTTGAAGATTCAGGAGTCACCTGAAGAACTGATGATAGCTCCAAGTTTGCAGTCATCAGCAAACTTGGTTAATTAGTTAGTTAGCTATAGTCCCTTGACATCTACTTGTATTTCACAGAAGTAAGAAATGGGAGAGGTCCCAGTACTAAGCCCTGGAAGACTCCGATTGAGACTACAATCTTTAAAGACAAAATGCTTCATTATTTATTCATGTTCTATCTGACAGCCAGGTTACAATCCACCAGGTTACATAAGGATTAACAATCAATTTTGTGAGTATGGACAGGATTCACGATGGCTTGCACGGAGTCTAAGAGTAGTGTAAGACTCCATGCAGCCATCGCGATCCAGGAACAGCCTGTATGTGCGTGTAAGAGAGCACCTAAAACGGCTCTTACACGGACAGGACGTGGATATGCTAATTACCTCACTTGCAACCAAAAGGCATGCAAATGAGGTAATTTCGCGATCCAGGAAGCAGAAACTTGCCCGTATAAGAGCCGTGTTATCTGCAGAAATGTACTCAGTTGATAACTGAGTACCATTCTGCAAATAACACAATGGAGCCTTGTCAGCTCCAAATAAAGGTTGCAAATGCCCCAGGCAGCATGCCAATGGCCAAATATGTGGCCACTGGCAACGTACCTCGATGCAAACATAAAATAAAAATGTTTTTTTTTTTCGGCGATCACCGATGTTTAAACGTAGTGCAGCGCCGTGGAAACGGGTTGCGCTATAAAAAAACAGAAAAATAAAAATAATTAAACCCAAAGCATGAATTTACAATGGAAGGGAATAGCAGGCTAAAACAACATGGCCACCGAGTAGGGGTTGCTAAGGGGGGAAGCTGAGTGTAAGACATGTAACTAAGCATTAGTAGGCAATCCTATGTAAATGAGTGGTAGGATAGTGAATCATACTGTTACATAGGAAATGAGCACATTCCGTGCAGTGTAGGAGTAGGATAAGGGGGAGTAACAGAGTAGAAGATAGGTGACATCACAGGGGGGAATGTATGAAAGAAAAGCAGATCATTGGAGCACAGTGGCATGTGAAAGATGTCAGTCACACATCATGGAAAGAGGAGTGTCAACAAGTAGGCATGGGAAAGATAAGAAATGGATGGTGTACACTATGGATAACACCAAAGTTTCTTGCAGGGCATGCATGCACGCGTGTGCACGCTGGTAGGCACAAGTAAGCTAGAGTGTGCGCATGTAAGCATGAGTGCGCGCGTTTAAGGCAGAATACGCATGTAGGAGCCTGTTTAAACACCTGTAAGCTTGTTTGTGCTGGTGTGTGCATGTTTTAACCCGAATAAGCAGATTCTAGTCTGTCTAAGCATGTGTGCGGGCGTGTTAGCCGCTGTGAGCATGTTTTTGCTGGTATGCGTGTCGCTCCCCCCTGAGGAAACAGAAGGGAAAAAGGAAGCATGAGAAATATTAGGAAGCTAGCAGGGATTACTGGCAGAGCTAGCAGGTGAAAACAATCATAAGAAGGCAATTACACAGGCAGAACAGTAGCCCAGCCCAGCACTTAAAACTGCAAACAACAGTGCAGAATGTTTCTCTCAAGAGACACTGCAACAGAGGAGTAAGCTATTAGAAGTGAAAACTGAAAAAGCTTCACTCAGACCAAAAATGCTAGGGGCTGCCATAGCTGTTGTAAGGAGACATATGCAACTTGCTGAGGGTGGTGACTATGCAAATGCTGCTGGACAACCCACAGTGAGGAGACGGAGAAGAGTGTACAGGCCCAGGGTCACCTATCAGGGGTTACATGAGCTGGAGATAGTGGAGCGCTATAGAGTGGACAGAGACCTCCTACAGCAAATTGTTGAGCTGTGCAGGCCACGCCTCACACACAGAACCAACAGAGGGGAACCCATCCCAGTGGAAACCAAGGTATGTGTCGGCCTAAGAATACTAGCAACAGGTACCTTCCAGAGACCAACTGGTGATATGATGGGGATATCACAGGCATCAGCATCCAGGGTACTGCACCAGTTCCTGGATGCCATGTCAGCACATGTCGGTGATCATGTATATTTCCCCAATGCCCGTGAGGTATTGGCCAGCAATATGCGTCTCTTCCAGCAAATAGTGGAATACCCTGAGGTAGTGGATGCAATAGACTGCACGCATATACGCATCAAAGCACCAGCTGGTGAGCGGGGTAGGGCCTACATTAACCGCAAGGGCTTCCCCTCCATCAACTGCCAGGTCGTGTGTGATGCCCAGGGCATAATAATGAATGTGTGTGCTGGCTGCCCTAGAAGCTACCATGATTCCCATATCTGGCATCTGACGCAGCTGTACCACACATTTGCCAATGGGGACATCCAACATGGTCACTTAGTGGGGGATGCTGGCTACGCACTGGAGCCATGGCTGATGACACCCATCAGAAATGCACACACACCTGAACAAGAACGTCATAATGAGGCACACGCACAAACACGAAATGTAATCGAGCGTGTGTTTGGGCTGCTCAAGTCACGGTTCCGGTGCCTGGACACATCTGGTGGAGCCTTGCAGTACTCACCAACTACATGTACCCAAATTGTCATGGTATGTGCTATGCTACATAATATGATTCTGCAAAAACAGCTGCAGCAGGACCAGCATAGGGCTGGGCCAAACAGCCCCCCACCATTGACAAGCCAATCACAGGCAGAGCGTGACTCAGAGGAGGAACAACCTGAGCCTGCCCCAGTAGGCAGAAAGAGGCGTGCCCAGTATGCCTTGGCCTTGGCAAAGTGGCAACGCATAGCACATACACTGGCTCAGTAGGAACCCTGGAAATGATACCTCTCTCTGACTCACACATATAGTAAACGGGATGCCTAAGTTGACACAACCTGCTTTCAAACATGTACAGAGAGTGTAGTATGTGCATCCAACATAGACAGCCCTGCAGCACCACCTGAGGCATGATTGCCATATGTTAAGCAATGTAACAACAGGTAGTATATGCAAACTTGATGACCCTGACTAACATCCTACCCTCACCAAGCATGATGCCACAATATGAAGATGAGATGATCAATTACAATAATTGGCTTAAGTATTGCTGTTAGTCAAAGGGGATCCAATGCGTGCCAGCCTGGGATGATATGCTGAGCAAGACACGATGCTCCACCTGCTAGGGATGGCGTGCACCTATCAGTCCTGGCCTTTTGGATACTGGCAAAGGTTGTTGTCACCCCCACCGTGCCTTGAATAGGTAAGGCTCAAAACACAAACCCACCTCCATAGGTATCACAAGGGATAAGAACCTAGATGTAATGCTACCCAATGCCAGAAGTCTAAACTGCAAGATGTATGCAGTCTAAACTCCCCTCAGCATGGAGAATGTTGATATCTGTTCTGTAACAGAAAACTGGGTCAAGGCTCACAAGAGCACCCTAACACTACCAGGTTACACCTCATACCGTGCTTTACAGCCCCAAAACATGGAACAAACTACAAAAGGAGGGTGACTAGCAATAATTGTCAAGGATAACCACACCCCCATGTTGGTACCACAACAAGAAGCAGCATGGACTATCCATGGTCAAGTAACAGTGGCTAAAACTGCCTCCCAGTTTGTAGCCTGCTACAGACTACCCTCCTAATGCCAGGAACTGCACTTGGCCTACATTGGAACACATGAAAATATCAAGCTCTCCAAACAACATTATATTGGGTGACTGAAAATACTCAAACATAGACTAGGAGCATTATTCTAGCTTCAACACCCTAGGGCAAAGGTTCCTAGAATTCATAAACCAAAATGCTCAGGATCAACTTACCACTCCCACAAGAGGGGTAAGCATACTGGATGTGATAATCAGCAACATGGGTACTCTATGGCCAGATGAGAAGTGTATCCCTCACTGGTAAGATCAGACCATAGAGTAATCACACTGGATATTCACATCCTGACCACAGTCCCTGGCCAGAAAACCACAGTGAAAAACATGTGTAAAGCAAATGTTGCACTCCTCCAAACTTATGTGGAATCCATTAAAGGCCCTGTGCCTGTGGCAAATATGGGCCACACCTCAGAACCCTTTATAAATGCATTCTATGCACACTTTCAGGAATGCATGGATTATGCAATCCCAAATAAAACCAAGACCCAATTCCATACACGCAGGCATCTGGCATGGTGGACCCCAGCCATTACCAAACCATGCAAGAGAATGAGGAATCTACTACATGATAGAGCAAACCCAAAAAGGGAAGTAATCTCTGATCAGTATTATGGCAATACAATATGGCCACTCATAAAATCCACTAAGGCCAGCTACAACATGTTGAATCTGTGAATCCTGAGGCAATGTTACACCTGCCCCATGTACAAAGACAACCCCCTCCTCCCCCCAAGAAATACAAGCATATGTGAGAGATGCAACCATTTATCCAAACTGGAGACTGAGCTCTCTCAACTCAGTACTGTCAAAACTAGTCAGGAGGAGAAGGTAACCACACACACCACAAACCCAGTCTCACATAGACCTATCACAACTACAAACCAAAGACATAAACACACAAAAACATTCCCGGAGGCTCTAATTAAAAATCCACCAAATTAACAGAGGCCTCCAAAGCAGACACCCAAGCAACCACTACCTCCAAACATAGCACATGCAACACATAGTACACAAAGTCGGTGTGCCAAACAGTCACAGCCCATAAGGACAAACAACATGCCTGATACACTTGTAATAGGTGACTCCATAGTCAGACACACTGATGTCCCGCTCACCAGACTGAACAAGGAAAAGGGTACAGTAAGCTGCCTGTAGGCTGCTACAATCCGCCACATAACACAAGCACGCAGGTCACTCTAAAGCAAGTACAAATATGACTCAGTCATTGTCCATGCTGGTGTGAATGACCTGAGACGTACCTCCCTGGACTACATGAAAAGAGACATAGAGGAGCTCTCCGATTATGTAGCTCAGGCCGGTATGACTCTGACACTGAGCAGCATCCTACCCTCACCAAGAATGATGCCACAGTAGAAACACAGAATGATCAGCTTTAACAATTGGCTCAATTACTGGTGTCATTCCAAGGGGATCCAATGTCTGTCTGCTTGGGATGACATGCTTGACAAGCCACGCTGCTTTGCCAGGGATGGCTTGCACCTGTCACCCCTGGGTGTCTGGATATTGGCTAAGGCTCTTGCCACCTCCATAGTGCCTTTTGTAGGCAAGGCTGAAAAGACAAACCCACCTCCCTAGAAAACATAACTGGAAAAAACATAAGGGTAATGCTGCTCAAATGCCAGAAGTCTAAACCTCAAGATGCATGCTCTCGAGGCCCTCCCCAGTATGGAGAACATCGATGTCTGTGCTGTGATGGAAACCTGCATCAAGGCTCCTGAGAGCACCCCAGCACTACCAGGTTATACCTCATATCATGCTTTCCGGCCCCAAAACCTGGACCAAACCACAAAAGGAGGGGGAGTATTCATATTCAGCAAAGATACCCACACGTCCAGGTTACTGACAATGCACGAAGCATCGGAGACCATCCATGTGCAACTAACCATAGGCAAAACTGCTGTACAATTTGTAGCATGCTACAGACCACACTCTCAAACCCAGGAACCCCACTCAGCCTTCCTGAAGACATTGGAGAGTATGAATGTCTCTCCAAATACCAAACAAGGTACTCACAAATTACCACATAGGTGGTAATCTATTACGTATGAAAGAAGTAATCAGGGACCTAGGGACACAAGTGGACAGTAACCTCTCATGTGATACTCACATTGCCAACATGGCTAGGAAGACCTTCTATATTGGCCACCTTATCATGAAAGGATTCACATCTACATCAAGAGAGGTCATTGTGCCCCTATACTCTTCTCTTATCAAGCCCATAATTGAGTACAATGCTCCATTTGGGATGTACCTTACCCGACACCTGCAGCAGTTAGAAAGACCTCAAAAGTACCTCACCAAGAGGATAAAGGGTCTCAAACATATGTCATATGCTGCCTGGCTGAAGACACCCCAGCTGTATGCAGTCACATACTGCCTACTCAGAGGCGATGTATGCCCGATGTACAAGGCCATGTCCAATACAGAATTAATGGACATGCTCCACCTCAGAAAATCCAAATCCATCAGAGCCGTGAGAGTGAGAGATGTCAACCTCAACACATAAATAAATAGGATGTGCTGGAGGGACAGACTCATAACCCAGAGGATCCCTACACTCTGGAACAGAATCCCAGTCCATGTTAGACAGAGCCCCTCACTGACTCTATTCAACAGGAATCTTGCCAACTGGATGGGAGATTGTAGATTTACACTGGGGGTCATCACTGTGTCATGTCTAGACAGAGGCGCAGTAAAGTAAACCCTAAATGGGCATAATATTCACATAGCAAGGGGTGGCGAAAGCCACACACACTCTGGCTAGGCTTATAAATGCCCTAGGGCAGATAGCCTAGTATGAACCTATGAATCTATGGAGATACAAATTGTACAGAACACTAAGGATAATCACAAGGCTTTCTTAACTGATGGTAGGAACCTTGGTGGGAATTCACAGATATGCTCTGAATTACTCAAATATTACAAACAATACACCAAACCCACACACATTGCCAACATCCATCCTGACAGGTTCAGTGCAAACCCCCCCCCCCACCAAAATGCCAAATATCTATCCCAGCAGAGTGCTGGCCCCCTGACATTGCAGATGCTGAGGTAACAGCCAGCATCTTCAAAGCAAAACACACAGCATCAATGGTACGAGATGGTGTCCTGGGCTGTGTCCAACATGAACTCCAAGAAGAATGGAACGCCAAATAACACTACTGCTCAATTTCAGCCTTACCACAGGATATGTACCCAAAGAGCAGTGTACAGCAACAGTGGTCCCTCTCCACAAAGGTGGTGCCTGAATGGATACTGCAAACTTTCACCCCAGAATCCTGACAAGCTTGGTCTGCAAAGCTATGGAAAGGATCATCATGGACCTCAGAAATAAAGATATTGGGGACTTACAGACACTGGACCCTACCCAGCGTGGCTTTCTTAAGGGCAGATCCTGCCCCTTAAACATGTTTGACTCATTTGAAACAGTCATCAAGGCCATTGATGAGGGGAATGTGGTCCACACAGCCTATCTGTACCTTGCTAAAGCCTTCCATACAATACCCCACGTGTTCATTATAGATAAGCTCACCAGCTTAAATATAAACCCCTATGTCAGTAGATGGGTTGCAAACAAGCCCAAGGACAGAACTGACATGGTCAGAAATGCAGCAGCCATGTCAGACTACAAACCAGCTACAACTGGCATCCCACAAGGCTCGGTCCTGGGACCTCGCTTGTTTGGTATATATTTCCCATAGGTACAGGCCAACATGGAAGGACTGTGTCTGAACAAGTTTGCAGAGGACTACAAATTGGGCACCATATCTGACCCTCCAGCTGACACAAGCATCCTACAAAAGGGCCACATAGAAACAGACAACTGGTGCCAGAGCCATGTCATCAAGCTAATTGCAGAAAAGTGTATAGTCATCCCCTGTGGATAAACAGTAAGTGCCCACCAATTACCACATAGGTGTTAACCCATTAAGTACTTTAGAAGTAATAAGAGACCTGGGGACACAAGTTGACAGATATCTTGCATTTGACAACCATGTGGCTGTAGTGGTTACAGAAACATACCATATACCCACCTAATCATGAAGGTAGTCAGATCTAGATCAGAGGAGGTCATTGTGCCTCTTCAGTCATCCTTCATCAGCCTCACAATTGAGTACAATGGCCCCTGTGGGATGTACTTCAGCAGACACCTCCATCAACTGGAAAGACCCCAAAAGTACCTCACCAGAAGTATCAAAGAGCTCGAACAGATGCCATGTGTTGCCTGATTAAACAAACTGCAGCTCCACACAGTGCCATACTGCCTGCCCAGAGGCAATCTGTGCCTGATGCATAAAGCCATGTCCAAGCTGGAATCAATGAACATGCTGCACCTTGTAAAATCTGAATGCCAGTGAGCTATGCACATGAGAGACCTGAACCCCAGCACTGACATACATAGGACATGCTGTAGTGATTGATCCATAACCCAGAAGCTCCCTCCACTCTTGAGTAAACTCACAGTACAGGTTAGCCAGAGAGTCCCTCATTGACTCTCCTCAAGAGGAATCTTGATGAGTGGATGGGAGATGGTAGGTTTACCCTGGGTATCACTGTTATGTCATGGGTAGACAGAGGCACAGTATACTAACCTTGAAATATGTCATGGCAAAATCCAGTTACAATGTGTGTTGAAGGACAAACACACTATCTGACTAGCATTAGAAATGGCCTAGGGCACATAGCTAGTGTTTGTCAATGTCCACCCAAGTTGCGGAATACACTACCAATGTTGGACAAGCCTGGTTTAAGTAGTCCATATCTGAACAAAATGCAACATGGTCATATGTGCACGACTGACCCTTAACCAGTCTGGTGTGCTCACAATGAATATTTAAAGCAGTGATAGGACTGAAACCCAGGATACTGTCCACCACAGTGAAAGCACTGAACCAGTACACTATACGATATTACAGTGTTTGGTCAGTATGAAAGGATGTTGACAACTGTATGCAAACTATCCCATGGAAACCCTGCAGGCACAGTATAATCCCTGTTGGGTTCAGACACAAAGCAGTTGGGCAGTAAGTACACAACATGACTCCCAACACACAACTATAAATGTGAAATATTGTTGAAGTTCACACACAACCACAAATGTGGTGGACTGCAGATTTCAACATATGGAAAGCTCACACTGGGCATGCTCGCACACTTGGATAAATGAGACATATGTCAGGCAACAAGCCATGGAAAGCCTGAACTGGGCATGCTCACACACTTAGGCCATGTCTCAGTTTAGCAGTCGGCCACACATATCTGGTATTTGTATGTGTTAATCCAGGAACCTCCCACAATACAGCAATCTGCCCAGTGCACACAGTTAAATGACTACAGAGACATAAGTTAAATAGTAGATCCCTCTCATATTCAAACATATTCCACAGATAGACAAGTTGTTCATACAAACAGGGAAAGCTATGGCAATAAAGACCTGCAAACAGTTTATCAGCAACAAATATTGTGCATCTGAAAATTAAATATATGGGTGTAGAGGTCAATACTAGGCTGTTTGCCCTAGGGAATACAAGCTTAGCCAGAGTGTGCTTGGCGTCTGCCTCCCCAGTACAGTAGGCTACTGTGCCTCTGTAAAGTAGGTCACAGAAGGCACCGTTTAAGGCTAGTGTGCTATGCCTCCATCAAGCAGTGACACAGTGGAGATCCCAGGGGTTGAATTTGCAATGTCACATCCATGTGGCTGGTGTTTGCTGGAAGAGGGTTGGCGAGGACTTATAACAGTAATTGGGCGTCAATTACAGACTGAGGGGAGCCTTATCTGCAGTGTCTGGACAATTTCACTATCAACACTTTGACGTGATGATTTTGATGGATTGAAGTGTCGTGCCAATACTGTTCAGAGACATCCTCCCTCTGTGGGATATTGCTCTGTAATGTATTAGCTCCTTCCTTCTGTTGTACAGCTTATATATGGCTGGTGTACACCAGACAGGTCTCCTGTTGTGGAGGAGTCTTGGGTTTATTTGGGATAGCATGATCAATGCAAACCTTCCAGATGTTCATAGAATGCAATTGTCAAGGATTATGCAGAGTGGCCTGTATAATCCCCCAGCATGGGTCCTTTGAAGTCTTCCACCCCAGTCTTCACAAGTGCAAAGTCTGCTTTTGATAAATACTTTGTTTGCAGTGACTTCCTTGCCTGGGGTGGGAATGGGATATGGATGTCCAGGGAAAGTTGGGTATGGTCAGATATTAACAATGGTGGTCTACCTCTGGTGTGGAACATAGAGTCCCCATGTTGCAGATGGTCAGGTCCGATATGTATTCCCCCTTGTGGCTGTGGTGAGTGGTCCTGCCATAGCACATGGATTCACAAATTGTATTGGCTGTTGGGTGATGTTGTTGAGGCCTGAGTAGTTCCCCCACACAATATACCTGTACCTGAAGTTAACCACTGTAATGGTGTATGTGAACACCTTCATATCCTACACTGTTCCCTGGGAAGCAAAGTGTGTTTCCTGGATATCGGAGGGGTGGTCTGAACTGGTTGTGTTGTGTGTTACAGGTCCTGTGGTCACGAAGCATGGTATAAAACATAACCTGGCAGTGCTGATGTGCATATCTGACCCTGAAGTAGGCGGATGTTAATGCATATATATGCTATCCCCCTAACTGACAGATAGTAATAGATGTACATACCTCTTTATAAATAATGATGTCAGCACCCTATAAATACTGCAGGAGAAAAAAACGATACCCAGTAATTTGAATAGCGTGCTCCGCTAATGCGTCTCTCTCAAGTGTCATAACGTAGTTAGGTAGGGGTTTGAATCCTGCAAATGTTCAGTATGTGTGTTTGGGTGAGGGGGGTTAGTGTGTGTGAAAGAACTGTCCCTTTTGGCAATTAGAAGAATGAAGCACATTCCTCTTTCTAAACACTGATGATGTCAGCACCCTATAAGTATAGCAGGAGAAGGGAAATCTCCCAGTAATGCGAATAGTGCGCTCTGCTAATGCGTCTCTCTCATGTGTCATAACATAGGTAGGTAGGGTTTTGAACCCTACAAATGCCATGTGTGTTTTTGTCACACAGTTTGTCCATGTGTGTGGGGTGTTGCTCTTAATATTGTATGACATAGATTATATCAGTAATGTCAATGCACACGAGGTATGTGTGTGCCACATAGACATATGTACCTGTGACCTTAAATATTTCCCATGTCTGAAGCCTGCCTCATGTGAATACATGGAATTTGCATTACACAACGTTTTGACTGTGGTTTTCTGTGCAGGGGCTGCGTTTGGTATGTGATTATACAGTGAGAGTAGTCTATGGTGTCATCTTACACTTCTGGCCTGGAGCATATAGTCCACATGTCGGTGATGATCAGGTGCAGCATGTTTTCCCCTCTTGTGGGAGTAGTAACAAGTTGTTCCATAGCAATTGAGTGTATGGATTCTAGGAACCTTTCACTTAGGGTGTTGGAGCTACAGTAATGCTCCCAGTCTATGTGTGGGTAAATGAAGCTGCCCAATATATTGTTGTTTGGAGACACCTGCAGATATTCATGTATTCTTAAGTAGGCCAAGTGGGTTACCTGGGTTTAGGAGGGTGGTCCGTAGCAGGCTATGAACTGGAAGTCAGTTTAACCCACTGTTAGTTGCATGTGGATAGTCTGTGATGCGTCACACTGTGGCAACAACCTGGGGATGTAGGTATAGGTACATAGGTTCATAGGTTCATAGGTTCATACTAGGCTATCTGCCCTAGGGCATTTATAAGCCAAGCCAGAGTGTGTTTGACTTTCGCCACCCATTTTAGATTAATGTTGCTATGCCCTTTTCTGAGGTTAGTATACTGTGCCTCTGTCTAACATTGACACAGAAGTGATACCCGGGGTCCACCTACAATCCCCCATCCACTCATCATGATTCCTCTTGAAGAGAGTCAATGAGGGACTCTGCCTAACCTGGACTGGGATTTTATTCCAGAGTGAAGGAAGCCTCTGGGTTATGAATCTGTCCCTCCAGCATGTCCTATTGATGTCAGTGCTGAGGCTCAAGTCTCTCGAGCGCAAAGCTCGATGGGAGTTGGATTTTCTGAGGTGCAGCATGTCCATTACTTCTGGGTTGGACATGGCATTATATGTCTGGCACAAATCGCCTCTGAGCAGACGGTATGCCACTGAGTATGGAGTTATGTTAACCGGGCAGCATATGGCATCTGTTTGAGCCCTTTGATCCTCTTGGTGAGGTACTTTTGTGGTCTTATCAGTTGCTGCAGGTGTCTGGTAAGGTAAATCCAAAAAGGGGCATTGTACTCAATTATGGTCCTGATGAGGGATGAGTAAAGAGGCACGATGACCTCCCCTGATCTAGATGTGAATCCTGTCATGATTAGGTGGGCTATATAAAATGTTTTTCTAACCACTTTGGCCACGTGGTCGTCAAATGAGAGATTGCTATCAACTTCGGTCCCCATGTCCCTAATTACTTCTTCCATACGTAATGGATTACCACCTATGTGGTCATTTGTGGCCACTTTGTTTTTGCCAAAGGGGATGACTATACACTTTTTGGCATTTAGCTTGAGGCCATGGCTCTGGCACCAGTTGTCTGTTTCTATGAGGCCCTTTTGGAGGATGGTTGTGTCGGCTGGTGAGTCAATTATAGTGCCCAGTTTGCAGTCATCCGCGAACTAGGTCAGCCACAGTCCTTCCGTGTTGGCCTGTACCTCCGAGACATATATACCAAACAGGAGAGGTCCCAGGACTGAGCCTTGTGGGACACCACTTGTAACTGGTTTGGAGTCTGACATGGCTCCAGCAATTCTAACCATGTGGGTTCTGTCCTTGAGCCAGTTGGCAACCTATCTAGTGACATAGGGGTGTATATTTAAGCTGGTGAGCTTATCTATAATGCCCGAGTGGGGTACTGTATCAAAGCCTTTTGCGAGGCCCAGGTAGGCTGTGTGGACCACCTTTCCCTTGTCAATGGCCTTGGTGACTGTTTCAAAGAAATCAACCAGGTTTAAGAGGCAGGATCTGCCCTTAAAGTCAAACTGGGTAGGATCCAGTGTCTATAGGTCCCCAATATCTTTATGTATGAGGTCCATGATGATCCTTTCCATAGCTTTGCAGACCAAGCTAGTCAGGCTTATGGGGCAATAGTTTCCAGGATCCATTGAGGCACCACCTTTGTGGAGAGGGACCACTGTTGCTGTACGCCACTCTTTGGGTACATAACCTGTGGTAAGGCTGAGATTGAACATAGTTTTATGTTTGGGTTTAGCTCATCTTGGAGTTCATGAAGGATGCAGCCCGGGACACCGTCTGGTCCCATTGATGCTGTGTTATTTGCTTTGGAGAGGGTAGCTCTTACCTGAGCATCTGAGATGTCAGGGGGGCAGCACTCTGCTGGGATAGATATTTGCCCTTCTGGTGGGGAGGGGGGGAGAAGTTTGCACTGAACCTGTCAGCTAGGATGTTGGCAATGTCTGTGGGTTCGGTGTAGTTTTTTGTCATTTTGGACTAATTCTGAGCATATCTGGGAATTCCCACCCAGGTTCCTAACATAACTAAAGAAAGCCTTGTGATTATCCTTAGTGTCCTATGCATTTAATCTCTTGAAGCTGGCCTTAGACAATTTTATGAGTGCCCGTAGTATTTTGCTAACACTGAACAGAGATGCCTCCCCTTTTTGGGATTTTCCTCTATCATGTAGTAGTTTCCTCCTTCTATTGTATAGTTTGTTTATGGCTGTGGTCCACCAGACAGGACGTCTGCCTTTGTAGGATTGGGTCTTGTTTTTATTTGGGATTGCATGATCCATGCATTCCTGAAGGTGTCCATAGAATGCATTTATAAATGATTCTGTGGTCTGGTCCGTATTTTCCACAGGTCCGGGGGCTTTGAAGGATTCCACCTCGGTTTTGAGGGGTGTGGAATTTGCTGTAGAGAAGTTTTACACTGTGGTTTTGTGGGCAGGGGGTGGGGTTGGGATGTGAACATCCAGTGAGATTAGTTTATGGTCTGATCTTACCAGTGAGCGGTACACTTCTGGTCTGGAGCATAGAGTCCCCATGTTGGTGATGAACAGGTCCTGTATGTTTCCCCCTCTTGTGGGAGTGGTAACAAGTTGTTCCATAGCATTTGAGTGTATAAATGCTAGTAACCTTTGAGCTAGGGTGTTGGAGCTAGAGTAATGCTCCCAGTCTATGTTTGGGTAGTTGCAGTCCACCAATATAATGGTGTTTTGAGAGACCTTCATATTTCCAGTGTTCTCAGGAAGGCCAAGTGGGGTTCCTGGGTTTGGGAGGGTGATGTGTGCCAGGCTATGAACTGGAGTTTTACCCACTGTTAGTTGCACATGGATAGTCTCTGATGCTTCGTGCTGTGCCACCAACCTGGAGGTGTGTGTATCTTTGACGAATACTGATACTCCCCCTCCTATTCTGGTTCGGTGCAAGTTTTGGGGCTGACAAGCATGGTATGAGGTATAACCTGGCAGTGCTGGGGTGCTCTCGGGAGCCTTGAACCAGGATTCTGTTACTGCACAGATATTGATGTTCTCCATGCTAAGGACAGTTTCCAGTGCATGCATCTTGAGGTTTACACTGCTGGCGTTGAGTAGCATTACTATTAGTTTCCTATCCCTTGTGATACCTATGGAGGTGGTTTTGTCTTTTGAGCCTTGCCTAAAAAAGGCACTATGGGGGTAGCAAGAGCCTTTGCCAATATCCGAAAGCCCAGGGGTGACAGGTGCAAGCCATCCCTAGCAAAGCATCGTGGCTTGTCGAGCATGTCATCCCAGGCTGACAGGCATTGGATCCCCTTTGAATGACACCGAAACTTAAGCCAATTGTTGAAATTGATCATCTTGTCTTCATATTGTGGCATCATTCTTGGTGAGGGTAAGATGCTACTCAAGGTCAGGGTCATACCAGCCTGGGCCACATGCTCAGATAGCTTCTCTATGTCTCTTATCATGTAGTCCAGGGAGGTACGTCTCAGGTCATTCACACTGGCATGGACAATGACTGAGTCATATTTGTACATGCCTTGGAGTGACCTGTGTGCTTGTGTTATGTGGCGGATCATAGCGCCTGACAGGCATCTCACCATGACCTTCTCCTTGTTCAGCCTGGTGAGCGGGACGTCAGTGTGCCTGACGATAGAGGCACCTATTACAAGTATATCAGGTGTGTTGTTTAGCCTTAAGGGCTGTAACTGTTCGGCACGCTGGCTTTGTGAGCTATGTGTTGCACGTATTCTGTTCTGGGGTAACGGTTGCTTGTGTGTCTGCTTTGGAGGTGTCTGCTGCTTAGGCAGATTTTTATTTAGAGACTCCGAGTATGTTTTCGTGTGTTTATGTGTTTGGATTGCTGTCGTGGTAGGTCTATGTGAGACTGGAATTGTAGTGACTGTGTTTTCCTTCTCCTCCTGACAGGTTTCGCCAGTACTGAGTTGAGAGAGCTTAGCCTCCACTTTGGCTATATGGTTGCATCTCTCACATGTGTTGGAATTTGTTGGGAGGAGGAGAGGGTTGTCTGTGTACATGAGGCAGTTGTAACATTGCCTCAAGATTCCCAGATTCACCAGCTGGACAGGAGAGGAGATTGACAACTGACCTTTGGACATGCTAGAATAGTATTGGGAATTCCTTTATAATTAACAACAAAAAGGGCAAATGGGGAACAAGGTACTCAAGGTGAGTTTGTGAGGGTGTAGTGCTTTTAATTTGTTAGTGCTGGCATATATAAATGCTTTAGTGAGCAAGTGCCAGGTAACTCAAATGCAATGTGTTACAGGTAACTTAAATGCAAAAATGACAAACAGTAACTTTCTTTCAAGTGAAACAAGGAAATAAGTACAGTAAGCAATGCAGATGTCACTAGGGATCCACAGAGGCGCTGTAAAGCTGCATTTCAGGTGGAATTAGTGTTTCAGGGAAATAACAAGCAAACAAGCATACAAACAAAGCTACATTCAGCAGGCCTGGATCTAGTCTATGCTACAGCAAACAAGGTGTACCAATTTCAGTAAGAAACAGTTCAAATATGCAGGCACTATAAGCCTTTAGACAGAAATTCCCAGCTCAGACGGGCAGAGCCCAGCCTCTCCTCCCACAAGAGTGCAGACCATGAACCTTCGTAATGTAAAATAACTGGCCTGAAGCCCAAGTGCTTAAACCAGAACTAATACATATTTAGAATAACAGACACTGAGCCCTCAATCAGCAGTTCCCAACTTAGTAGGATGTAAGCTACCTGTCCTGCCACCACAGTATCCTTGACATTTAATGAGACTCACCCTCCTGTCATAGTTAGTTCTGTGTTTTGGGGCTGTCAAGCATGGTATGAGGTGTAACCTGGTAGTGCTAGGGTGCTCTTCGGAGTCTTGAACCTGTTGTCTATTACTGCACAGATATCAACATTCTCCATGCGGAGTAAAGTTTGGACTGCATGCATCTTGCGGTTTACATGTCCATCAATGAGTATCATTACTTCCATTTTCTTATCCCCTGTGCTATCTATGTAGGTGGCCTTACCACCAGAACGCAAAGATGTGCAGACATTACACTATGGTAATTAATAGGGGTGTACCAAATAATACAATGACAATCATACTGTTAATGCATCAGGCATGCTGGGATATACCCACAATGATATCCTTACACTGTACTGTTGACAACATGATAATATTACTACACTTCTATGTAGTCACCCTGTGCATCAGCACCATGTTATCCTGTTCCTGCATCAATGTTACAGATTGCAGGAGGTGGCACAGTTTCATCATATGCACAGGGTGTGTACTTGGTATGCCTGAGTCTGCCACTGATACAACCAATCGACATGTCATACAGATCACTGTCTCTGGCCACGGATATGGTACCTGTGCCTGGCAGGGGTGCTACGGACAGTATCAGGTACTAAGCCAGACTGGGTATTGTCACCAGAAGTAGTTGGTTGATGACTGGAGACATGTCCCTGCTGGGACTGTCCAGAGCCACGTGCACTTGGTCTCCTAGGGCGGTCTGATGACAGCACAGACCCAGCATTGCTGGGGCTGGTACTGGCACTATGGGAGCGGCCGCGGGTTTGTTGTCGTCCGCGACGACTGCCAGCTGCTGATGTTGCTGGCATATGTCCACGTCTACGCCTCAACCGTCCTGCATTGCCCTGGCTCATGGACATGTAGTTGTGGAACAGATCTAATGTGTCCCCCCAATGTCTGTCAATAACCTCGGTGAAATTACGGATGGCAGCCACAACGTCACGCATAGTGTCATTCATAGCAGTGCGATGTGCTCTCAGCTCCCTCAGACCCTGTCTGGTGTACCGTTCCATATGTGACTGTGCCTGCATTACAGCCCGGAACATAGCTGAGGTTGAAAGATCTCTGTGGGCACGTCTGACAGGGGCAGTACGACCACAAGAACCCCTGGACATCTGCCTGTGTGGTACCATGTCAGGACTCTGGCCATGGCTGCTGTGAGGGGATGCATGTGCCACTGATACCACATTACCATGGTCAATGCCCACTGTATGCTGTCCATCACCTAGGGACATTGGTGACAATGGATGTATTGGCAGGATGACTGTGCGCATTGATGGGGTTGACTGCTGTGTACTGTTGATTGGCTGACCAACAACGGACCCTGGCACACCTCCCTGTGCCATTATACAGGTATCATCATTATCACTATCCCCAGCAGTGGGTTCAGGTTCCCCTGCTGCACACCACCAGAGCAACACCAGAACCTGTGAGAGGAAGACAGGAAACACAGTTTACAATGTGTACACAATGTTACCACAGATGCACACAGGCACATGCACACATGCACACATGCACACATGCACACATGCACACATGCACATGCACACATGCACACATGGGCACATGCACACATGCACACATGCACACATGGGCACATGCACACGTGCACACATGCACACATGCACACATGGGCACATGGGCACATGCACACATGCACACATGCACACATGCACACATGGGCACAGGCACACATGGGCACATGCACACATGCACACATGCACACTCCTCAGTACATGAGATACAAACACACAGACACAAATGCACCTGCAATCAAACACATAGCAATACTGTTTGAGAGTATTATTACTATTATTATCATTAGTATTAAAGGTATTGTTATTACACACTCACCAGCATGGATTGGCTGCCTTGCTGTTACACCAGAGGGACCTGCACAAATAAGACATTTGTCAGTGGGCACAACTGTGCCATTGATACTGTGAGTATGATACAGTTCAGTAGTACAACAGTTGGCTTTCACAGGTCTACTGCTGATATTGAGAATAACACTCTTGCACAATAATTACCAGTATAACAGCTACAAACACAGTACACACCTCACACATACATAAACTACCAGTGTAGACAACAGTCAACTATAGATATGGCATGTTACCTGCATGCTCCAAGTCCACATGCTGGGTGGCTCCAGCCTCCATCATTACACATGTCTGCGGATGTTGTTGTTGTTGGGCTGGAGCCACAACACTTAGGAGGAGCTCCTCCAGTCTGGTGAGGGGGGTGTATAGCCACCCTACCACCTGTGGCAAGCTGTTGCCTGTGGATATCAGATGCATGCTGACGGACATTTCTAATTAAATCACTGCAGTGATGGCGTACCTGCTCATATGTCCGGTTATGCATTCCTATGTCATTTACCCAACGGACAAGGTCTTGCCACAGTGCAGCCCTCTCCTGCTGGTTCTGGCTGGTGTGGGAAAAGAGTGTGGCAAAATCCCGCACCAGGCTCTGGTGTATCTCCTCTTCCTCTGCAGCAGAGTCCATGGGGTTGTGCTGGTGCACCATTGCCCTGGAAGGAAAAGAAAAATATGTGAGCAAGTGATATGGCACACATAATACTCTACTGTAGTGATATCACTGAACTGACATATATAGCATCTGTCTGTCTATTGGGGGATACACATGTAAATGACCACATATCAGTGCTCAGCCAACAACTGTGTGACAGTGCCTGGCACACTCCATACAACAAACTAGTATACTCCAGCAGTCGGCACACTGTTTGAGCTCCAATGCACAACCTCACACTGGGGGTTTGTATCAAGGTAATGGATGGGGAACATTGTCAATCCATGCAATGCATGCAATGCACAGTAAAACTTTCACTGGTAATGCACCCTAGTCTTTGTTGCCATAACTCTACCTACACTGCAGTCACATACAGGGAACCACAGCACAACATATGGCAATGTAGTATGTTTGTATCCCAATACCTGAAACATCTTTCTCTGGCCTCACACCAAGGACACACACTACCATGACAGACACAAAGTCATGCTGAGCAATCACACCATTACAGACCTTGCACACAGTCAGTGGCACACTCATTCCACCTCACATAGTTGGTATTGCAATGAGTACATGTGTGTGTGCATTGTGTCATAGGTAGGTAGTATGCTATTGGCCCTGGGCCTACAGCAGCATACTGTTATGCTATCCTGCCCCTTGGGACACATGTAATGTGATTGTACTTGCTCCTGTCAAACATTTATACAGGGTGACTCATATGGCATATTACCTATCTGCATAACATTCAACAGGGGTATGTCTGACATCTACTAATGGGGAGCCTTGCTTCTTAATGCTGGGTGGTTTACTCCAGGGTATGGCTTATTTGTGGGTAGGAACCTGTACCTCCACCATGTGCTCTTTACTGCGGTGCCAAGGATGACAGACATAGGTCATTTAGGCAGGGGATATTGTGAGGTGTTACCGTGGTTGTTGGACAACTGTTATGGGTGTGACTTAACTATGTATATCCAGTAGTGGTAACCCCTGTGTAGGTATTATGAAAGGCACTCTATCTGTGGTTTTGTCAGTCACACTGCATAGGTAATGTGTTTGAGGGCATTATCACTGTTTGTTAGGTATGACTGTGTCCTTCTCCCTTTCTGTAGTTGTCATGGGAGGTACATACCGTGTAGGACATTGTGAGGTGTAGAGGGGTACAGTGACCTACATTTCCCTAGCTGACACACCATTTCTGCTGACACTTACCATTTACAGGTATTACAAGACTAGTGTGCCACTGTGAATATCAAAGGGGAGGCTATTGTACACTTGTTTCCCATGTTCCCTCCTGACACATCCAGTAGTAAGCAGGCAACCACCTATGTGGTGGTTAGTGGTGTAAGTGTTTTGGAATGGGGTATGGTACTCCAGTATCCACACTGGTGTTCAGTCCATGCCTTTGTCACCAGGCACCTGTTGCAATACATCTGCACACATGTGCCTCTCTCAGTATATATATGTATATATATATATATATATATATATATATATACATGTGTATATATATATATATATATATATATATATATATATATATATATATATATATATATATATATATATATATATATATATATATATATATAGAGAGAGAGAGAGACAGAGAGAGAGAGAGAGAGAGAGAGAGATATTTATATACATACATATCTGTAGACATTCATATCTGTCTGTATATGTGTATGTATCTATATATATCTATATATGTATGTGTCTGTTACATAGATATGTATAAACATATTCTATCTATCTATCTACATATGTCTATCTATTTATACATCCCTCTCTATCTATGTATACATATATGCATATTATATATATATATATATATATATATATATATATATATATATATACATATATAAATATACATACATATACATATAATATGAATACACACACTAACATACTGCTAAACATCCATTACTGTACATCCTACATTGTACATTGCACTACAACCTACATTGATATGTGCACATAGCAACCTTCAAATACATATGTATGTCCAGCCTTCAGAAACAGTTGCAGTATGTCCCCTGCCCTATGCACATCTTCATATATATATATAGATACAGACTGCTAACACATATGGAGGGTTCACAGTATGTAGAGTATTAGATTATTAGTTTACATTACCTTTGTTTGTCACTGCTGTTTGTGATGGCTTGCTGCTTGGTGGCCTGCTGCTGGTTAGCTTGCTGGTTTTTATTGTTTTTTTTTTTTTGGTGCCTCTCTCTCTGTCTCTTTTTCTCTTTTTCTGTTTTTCTCTTTTTCTGTTTCTCTCTCTCTCTCTCTCTCTCTCTCTCTCTCTGTCTCTCCCTCCGGATGTTGCAATGAAAGTATTGCATGTGTGGACTGGGAGTACAGGCTGCTTTTGTAGGTATATGCACATGTGCATGTGATGGCCTCTGCACCAATTGTTAGCCAGCATTTACTAATTGCATGCAGCCTGATGTTTGGTAATTGCAGTTCTCACTGTGATTTCAGGACAGTGCTATAAAATGTTAGGTGAGGTAGGCGTAGCCCTTTCAGATTTTCAAGGTGGGGACCATGCTGGAATGCTGTGGACACTGTTCTGTGAGTGTAAAGGTTGGTATGTCTCTCATATTTCAGGCTGTGTTGTAGGCACTGAAATGCATGTTGTACTGAAACCTGACTGTTGCTTCCTCCAGTTTATTCTTCTCAGTGTGTATGTCAACTGACATCTAATAATACTAATACTGTTTAAATGGGAGTATGTGCTTTCCTGTGGGACTTGTGGAATAACTGTTATACAGCAGTGGCTCTTGCAATTTGTTGCTATGGCTTCACTATTTGGCCTTTACATTCACTCCTTGAATGCCTGCTAGGTGCCTTTACTGGAATGTGTTGCTATGGCTTTCCTATTTTCTGTTTACATTCACTCCTTGTAATGCTTGCTATATTTCTTTCAGCAGCAATTCCTTATATGTTTGTTGTGGTTTGGTGGTACTGCATGCAGTCTGGTCTGGCCAAGGTGTGGGGCTTGACACCTACAAGGGTATTTTATTTTGCTGCTGAGCAGTAGTGGGGCCTTGTACTTTGTACTAACAGTTATGGATAGCAGGCACATGCAGCGCTTGTAAACTGCTATACAGTCCTTATTTTATTAGTTGGCTACATCCTTTGATATTTGTGGGTTGTACACCTACATGTGGGTGTGCTTGTGGAAGCTATTCTACAGCTATTCACAGAGTGTGTGACAGCAGACAAAATGATATGCCTGTGAGTTTGTGACACTTGCAGGCCTCAGATACTCTCAGGTGTATCTTTTATCAGCCTCAGGGAATGGTACATATCAGTGGGATACACCCGTGATATATTTCAGATATTCTGCAGTTGTGACTGTGGGGTATTTTGAGCATATGTATTACTACACCATTTCTGACATGCAAGTAGTGCATACTTTCAGTAATTGACAGTTACCATTACGTGGGATAAAACACCTTTCTGCCTACTGTTAGTACATTTCACAGGGAGTCAGTGGGGCACAGTTAACATTTGTTTTCAAATCAGGGACATCCCTGTAAATCAGTCACAGTTGCGAGGTCTGGCCTCTTACCTATTCAAATATGGCAGTGTTTATCCTGCTCTGATAGTGTGTGTGGTTTGCAAGGTGTTACTGTCACATTATTACCTACTAGCTACCGACTAGCATGAGTTTTCTCTTCTCACACTAATGTTATACAAATCCACAAGAATTGCCAGTAAAGATACAAGAAAATCTTTGTGTAATAGCCTTCCTATATTCCCTTTACATTCAGTCCTACTATTTCATGATATATTTCTTTCAGCACAAAGTTCTTGTATATCAGTCATGGCTTAGTGGTAAGTCATGCAGACTAGTGTTGCCAAGGTCCTGGGTTCGAGACTGACAGAGGAATTTTATTTTGCTGCTGAGCAGACTACAGGCCTTGTCATTCAGAGTGACTAAGGCACATTTAAGCAGTTGTAAGCGGGTTAGCACTGGTTTGCGCAGAGCTCACGCATGCGCACTGTCGCTTAGCTTCGCGCACACACACTTAGCTAAGCGCACACAAGCACACACCCGCTTACAACTGCTTAAAAGTGCTTACTCTTGCGCACACCCGTGCTAATTTCTTTGAAAGAAAAGAAAATGGGGAGATAGGAAAGTGGTGAAAAAGGGGGCACAAAGACGGTAGGACAGTAGGAAAACAAGCTCGGGATTTGCAGGAAGGATGTAGGAAAGGCCCATAGCTGCCCATTTCTTTATCAGCAACAGCTGTGCATATGTCTGTAATTTGGTGTGAAATTTGAAACCTTTCACCCCTGAGAGAGGGATGAGGACAACAAAATATGTTGTACAGCCAATTGTAATTACCAGTTCACATGTCCAGCAGACATGTCTGCAAAATGGGCAGCTATGTATGGGGCGTAATTTTTTTGCGGGAACAGAGTGCCCTTTTTTTATTTTTTTTTCAGGTGAGAATGGAATGTGAGGTACAGGAAGTAGGTATATTTGGGGAGGTAGGTAGGGGAGGTTAACAGACAAGACAAACAAGATGCATACAGGGGCGGAGTATGACACATGTGGGAGGGGAACACAACTGACGGGGATGGATGTTTGGATATTGCGAGCCCATGAGCCCACAGATGGCAACAGTGGAACTGAGATCCCCACCCATGGGCAGTTGCCACTGTGCCTTCAGAGCACAGGACAGACCTGTGCTGGGGGCTGTGTAGGATGGGCAGCAGACAAACCCATGAGTTGCGCTACCTGAGCCTCAAGCTGGCGTAGGGGTTCAAGCACAGAATGCCTGATCTCGCTACGCACCACAGACCAGACACTTTGGAGGGTGAGTGGACGGTCTCCTCTGGCCACACTTGCAGAGGGGGGACAAGCCCCATCCCCTGCAGCGCTTCCACCCGAAGGTGGCACAGGGCCACCGGAGGAGGTTCCGGCCTGGGCACTAGTGCCAGGTGCACTCGCCAGCTGAGGTGGGAGAGGTGGGTCCGCTGGAACCCGCCTTCCCTGTTGTCATATGTTTAGCAATATTTTGAGATTTTGGGTTAGTAACAAACAATACCATTCAAAATTAGTTGTAACAGCATGCATCAGTATTCCCATTAACCAAACACCCATGAATTCCAAACATTGAACAGCAAGCATAACACATGCATATTTTGAACAACAGTACACAATCCAACAGCATGCAGGGCTGATTGATGGCAACAGGCCATCAGGTTTGGATATGTGAACAGGGCACATGCAGCAACGTACATGCAAATATGTTTGAACCAACAGGACAAATGTCCATAGGAATTAATTGTGAATACACATACCCAGTTTGTTGTGGAATGGCATTATTTGTAAATATAGGGTAAGGTGAAGAAATATTTCATTAACAACTTCAACTACCTATACATATGCTGTACATTTCTAGTAGCTGCAGATATATATACCCTACAGGTCTTAGTACAGTTTCCTATATGTAACCTTAGGAATGTTGGTGATGGGACTGTTACTGCTACATTAATATACATTGCATTTTTATTCATATACATTCATATCTGGCTGTGTTCAGGTACAGCATCCTGCTACATTTGATTTATATGGCTCTAGACAACTGTGGATGTTCATTATTTCATACAACCATACTATCTCCATATTGCAAGGGTACAGCAACATATCCAAATTGTGGGACAGACACATTTCAGCTTCAGTACTTCATTTCAAACATTTCACTGTTTGGTTGTGGCTGTCTCATTCATTTCATTATGTACTGACTGCAGTATACTTTATTCAGAAGTTATAACAGCTTTCTTGGTCGATTCATACCTCTTTCTCACACTCTCACTTGTTTTATTTTTACAATTCAAGATGGTACTTTATTCTAGGCATTATTAACATGTCATACTTGGTTACAACAATCCTTTCCAACAGACTCACTTGTTTCATATGGCAGATTTTCAAAGGGGATGTATTTGACACGTCTATTGTCTTTAGCTTGTTTACCACTAATTTTCAGGCTGCAGCAGGAAATCTGATATTACAATACAGGTGGTAAATCTCTAATCATACAGTACTAGCAGAATCTTTCTTCTAGTGTTACTTGAACTTTATTAATATGTAACTACACTGAACTCTTTTACAAGCTATCTCACTTATATTGTATAACAATTACAGAAAAATAATTACTAACCTGCCTGGTGGCGCAACCGCTCCAGCCTATCACCATAGGCTTGCAGATTCGCAGAACACACACCTGCAGCTGTAATATAAATGAAGTAATATTGGAACATACATCTCCATAATATCAGCTAGGATAATTCCTTACATACATAATTACATGGATACTTACTCAATAGTGGGGCGTTGGGCATTTGTCGGGCCTCCTGGATCCAACAGTTCAGTCGGTCCTGCTTTCGTCTCTTCAGGTCCGCATGGTGGTGATGGACCTGTTCACCAGTCCGTGGTATGCCTGTGGCACTGGGGAGATCATGTGCCAACCGGTTCCATGCCTCTGCCTTGTACGCTCCCCACAGAACCTGGCCCTGCATGAGTTGAGCCTCATGATCATTGACTAGGAGCCAAACCATGTATTTGGACTCTTCAACACCCCACCTCTGTGCTCGGAAGTGACTAACCCTCTCCTACACCTGCCATCCTGACTGCAAATAGGTTCTGCAATCAGTTATGCTGTGTATTCCCGCCTATGGGGCTTATATATGCCGTTTTTCCCGCACTTATCTGTGATTGGCCATTTTGGAATTGTATCAGCTTAAAAAAACCTGCTTTGTCATGCTTCTATTTCCATTCATTCCTATATATATGCTAATACTGCATTTTTCAGTGCAGCTATCATGGCTTAGTGGTTCAGTACTTTGATTATGATGCACAGTATCCTGGGTTCGAGCCTGGGCATTGCTTTTTTTTTATTTTACTACTGTCTAGACAGGCTAGGAGGTGTGTCTGTTTAAAGGCGGCTTTGATACAGGTTGCTCAACATTACCCGCCGGTAAGCCAGTTGGCATGCTGCGCAGCTCCGCGCAAATGGGTTACTCTGGTTAACGCGTTATTTGGCTATGAGCATGCATATTATGCTATAAGAAATGTTGCACAACTACGGGCACACAGTTTCAGCATGTTAAAGCGCTGCTCAACTCCGGGCACTCATATTACACCTGTTAAACCACTGGTCACCTACAGGCAATCATACTCAGCTTGTTAGAGCGCTGCTCAGCTATGGGCACTTATAAAATTTTTTTTTTTATTGTGTCAGATTTCTTCAAAAAAACATGGCACATTTCATTACATTTTACTTAAATTATAGTTTTATATATATATATATATATATATATATATATATATATATATATATATATATATACATATATGTCAGGGGATTGTTTCGTGCTTATTTCACTAAAAATAAAAAAATGATGTTGTTGGGGCTCGAACCATGACTACCTCCTCTTTGGCTGACGTCTCTACCACTACGCTATTGCTACTTGGCTTAATTTGCATATTTAGATCTTATATGCTTTTTCAATGACTGCTAACTGTGGCTGAGCAAAGGGCACACCCGCGCAAACGAGTGCAATTACGGGCAAACTTTTATGAAATTATAAAAAAAAAAATGAAACTGTTAATTTTTACGTTTTACATTTCAGTTGGGTTTATAGTCTGTGGGGGCATGTGTGGTGTTGTGTTTCTTGACATTTCCGCGGACTCGCTCATGGGAGTTTCCTTTTGGGACTGTGATTCTTCTGGGGGCGTGTCCCTTTGCAGGACTCGCCGTGCGGACATGCCCCCTACTTTGCTACACAGACCATGTTAGCCTAGGGTGTGATTCAGCATGCCCTCATGAATATGCATGGCAGGCTGACATCACCCCGTTTAACTGCAGCCTCCGTGTAAGACTTGCTAACTCTTACACAGAGGCTTCGTGAATCCTGCCCTATGTCTATCATGCCCAAGTGTGGAATATTATCAAAAGCTTTTGCTAGGGCTAGGTATGCTGTATGTACAGATTTACCTTCCTCTAAAGCTTCTTTTATAAATAAGTCTTCTAGGTTGAGTAGGCATGATCTCAAGCAATCAACAAGCCAATATCAGTGCTTATATAACTCATAATGTTATGTTCCATTAAATTACAGTTAAGACTGGTTGGGCTTATTGGTCTGTAGTTGCTTGTATTTGTGGTGGGGGTCACCATTGTAGAGTGGCATGACCAGTGTTGTTGCCCATGCCATGTGGACAAACCCCATTGAGATGTTGAGTTTGAATAGCTCTATAAGCATGATAGTTACTAGAAAACACCCTGGCATGTTGTTTGGCCCCACTAAGTTGTCGTTTTTTACAACATAAAGGGCCTGTAAGACTTGAGCAAGGATGATCACTGAGGGAAATTTGGATTCATCTTCAAGTGTGGGAAAGTTAGGGTGGATAAGGGGGAGATGTTTTAACTGAAGTTTATCTGCAAGTATGTTGACTATTTCCTCAGGGGTAGAGTTTGTTTCATTACTGTTTATCAGCTATTATCTGTGTGTTATTCCTAAGATTCCTAACATAGGTGAAAAAGCTCTTATGGTTATCCTTGATGAAGGTTACAATTTCAAGTTGGCACCTTGCCTTAGTTATTTGGATTTTGTGCCTGAATTGTTTAACTTTTTTAATTTGTCTTTAGAGCTAGGAGTATTCAGTTTAATCCTAAGGGTATTTTCCTTTAGTTCTATCACTAGTCTATATCAGAGTTCCACCAAATAAGCTTTTGCCTGAGATTATTTTGTAATTAATGGGACCAATGATTACATACAGGCTTTGAAGTGTGAATAGAAACTTACACCTAATGCAGCTGTGTTAGCTACTGGGTCCTCAGGTGGGATCTTAAACTTTTCTAGGTTGTTAGCTAGTTGTACTAAATTTGTCCTAGATAAATCCTTAAAGATAATTATATTTATAATGTATCTTGAGTTGAGACCTGGTGGTGAAGGTCACTGTGACAGACATGGGGTGACAATGGGTGTGGAACAGAATGATGCAATTTTTTTCAGTGGTAAGGTCCACTATTTGATCTAGGTAGTTAACACCAATGAAATCAAGGAAGTGTTGTGTATATTTATTTATGGTGGTGGTATCTTCTTTTATTTCAGTCCTTACCCAAAGCTTATAACCAGTATATGAATGGATAGTCAACATATCCAAGTATGAAAATGTTTAGTTCTATAGTGAATTCCATCAGTCTGTTTAGATATACATTGTGAGCTACAGTAATGATGAAATGGAATGTAACTGGCCAGTATGTAGGTCGGGAATCAGATTTAGGTTAAGTAATACTATACTAGGTATAAATCCCCATGTCACAAGAAGGGTTGCCAATTGGCTCACTGACAGAACCCACACTGTGAAAGTAGCAGACTCTAAATCCGACTTCAGAGCAGTGACAAGTGGAGTACCACAGAGTTCAGTCCTGGGTCCTCTCCTGTTTGGTATCTACTTCTCTGAAGTACAGACTAACACAGAAGGTCTTTGGCTAATGAAGTTTGCAGATGACTGCAAACTAGGAGCCATAATCGAAACTCCTAACGATGTGGACATCCTACAAAAGGGCCTCACTGAGACAGATGCCTGGTGTCAAAACCATGGCCTCAAGCTCAATGCCAAAAAGTGCATTGTCATCCCCATTGGTAAAAACTCTGTACCCATCAAATACCACATAGGCGGTAGTCTACTTAACACCGAAAGTGTGATAAGAGACCTTGGGACATAGGTGGACAGTAGTCTCTCCTTTGATAATCACATCGCCACAGTAGTCAGGAAATCCTTCTACATGGCACACCTCATCACAAAAGGTTTCTCATCCATGAAAAAAGATTTCATTGTTCCCCTCTACTCATCACTCATTAGACCCATTATAGAGTACAACTCCCCTTTTGGTATTTACCTCACAAGAAATCTACAACAACTGGAAAGGCTACAGAAATACCTCACAAAGAGGATTACCAGCCTCAAGCAGATGCCCTATGCAGACTGTCTCAAAAAGCTCCAGCTTTACTCCGTTGCACATCACCTACTCAGAGGTGATCTCTGCCTAACATACAAAGCTATGTCAAACCCAGAGCTGTTGGACATGCTCCACTTAAAGAAATCCCAATCCCTCTGAGCTACACCCTCTAGGGACCTAAACTTTGTCACCACAATAAACAGAACATGCTGGAGGGATAGATTCCTGTCCCACATACTTCCCATACTCTGGAACAAGCTGTCTATCTATACCAAACAAAGCTCCTCATTAGCACTCTTCAAGAAAAATCTTGATGATTGGATGGGAAATAGGAAATTCACCCTGAGGATCACTTCTGTGGCTCTGCTCGACAGGGACACAGGAAAATAATTTTCTTCGGTGGCGAAAGCCAGGGTACCTTTTTGGCTAGGCTTATATAGGCCCTAGGGCCAATAGCCTAGTACCTACCTATGAACCTATGAGTGTTTCCTGAGCAACATAGGCTGACTTCCAGCAGTCATGCGGATACCCTATAAACTATCTATGAATGTAGCGTAGTTACTTTGCATCACTTTGTATCCCTTGTCAGCTAAAGTAAAATGAATGCAATACATTTTCCAGTACTGCAAATCATCATGCATGTAACTGAAAAGTCTGAGTGTATAAGAAATATAAAGTGATACTGGTAGTGGGCACATAATGTTTTAATGGCCACTAATCAGGAATCCTCCATGCCATTAACACATCCCACTTAGAGAGTAATACTAGCAAGTCTGCATTGGGGACCCTGCCTATGCTAGCTAACATATGAGTAAATCCTGAAGCTCTTTGTACACCCACAGTTACTGCAAAAGGTTTGGTTACCTCTGGCTGGGTAAAGAAAGGGGAATAGACAGTCTATCCACATCATCCCTAGTTGTCTACCACACTTCTACACTATCCTTGTCATATCACTATCCTTGTCATATCACTTCCTTACTATAGTATAGTTCTGTTAGGTATCACAATATACCCTTTGCAGGCCATCTACCACTGTAAACAGTGAATTATAGGCCATCCATCCATTTATCCATTTTTTAAACTGCTTGTCTTGATAAAAGTTAAAGTGATAGTAAGCGGAGCATGACAGGCCACACTTCTCTATTTCCAGCAGCATTCTCAAGATCATTCTGTGGAATCCCCAGGTATTCTTAAGCTTGATGAGATACATAATTTCTCCATCATGCCTTGGGTCTCCCCCAGTCATCCTCACAGTGAGCTGTGTGCTGTGCAATACAATGGGAGATGAATAAGGTACATCTAGTCATCCTCACAGTGAGCTGTGTGCTGTGCAATACAATGGGAGATGAATAAGGTACATCTTCATTGTGTGCCAAAATTACCTTAACTGGGTCTTTTTGATCCAGAAGGGCAGTGTCTGTTTGATCATATCTTCCCAGAATGCTGAGTTCTTCATTCAATCAAGTAAAATCAGTCCAGCAATGCTGCAATGGAACCTTATTTCTTATCCTGCTTCTGTGTGCATCCTCATCCCTTCAGTCCCTCCCCAAAGCTCATAGAATAGAGATGTAGACAGACCAGTAAAGTGGGATATTCACCACTACAGTTGGGTACAATGCCTCAATACCACCACTGCTGCACTCATCTAATGGTCCATATCTCAATACTCTGTGCCCTCATTTGTGTAATAGACTCTGAAATACTTAAACACTGGCATCACTGGGACTGAGGCCTGGTCTATTGTCTTGCTTAGGGCCCCATTTGATCATGACACAGCTCCGGTAGTGGCCTGTGTGCTACTTAACCTAGGGCTCATCTTTTCCTGACAGAAACACTTGCAGTAACATGTGATATTAACTTTAATCTGAGTAAGTTGAATAGTCTTGCTTCCTCCTACATCCCATACACATGCAGTAGGTGGACTGGCAAATTGTTCAAACATATGTGAGCACGCACGTGTGTGTGTGTGTGTAAATGATGCAGAAAGGACTGCTAATCTAGTTCCATTCCCTACCTACCTAGTAATTTCTTTCAATGGTAATGACTATTCACGATGTTGATAAAGGAGTCAGATGATACAAGACAGCATTGGATGAAGGTTAAACTAGTTAGAATCAAGATTTGTTTTGTTGGTAATATTTTCTAACCTGCAAGATGCAGTCTCTGTTTTATTTTTTTTTTTCTATTTTATTTTTTTTTCTTTTTCATTTTAATAGGAATATTTAAATTCCTGGAGACAGAGTTAGGTGATCTGTGTTGCTGTTTTGGAAAGGATATTGTGGACATATGTTGTGTGCCCAGTCTGTGAAGCTGCTTTTTATGTTGTATCAGTGTCAGTGGTACAACATGTAGCACACTCACCTTTGGTACACAAGGCTGTAGGTTCTATTTCCATGCCAGCTTGATAGGTTGCTGACACTGCAGTGCAGTATAAGGGGGATGCTGCACTCATGAGTGTGCTGCCCTTTTGATGAGACATTAAACCGAGGCCTCATCTACTTAAGTTAGTTGGTAGCTCAGGTGTATGTAAATGATCCCATGTCACCTATCAAAAAGAGTGGGGGAAATTTCCCATAGTAGTATAAATGCCACATTGGATCTCCCCCTGAAAAGAAGCTACTAACCTTGTGGGACTAACCCAGTCAGCAAAAGGATAAATAAATGCCTAGGTGGATTTCTTTATTTTTTGGGTTTTGATTTTCTTATTTAGTAAATATAGATGAGTTTATGGGGCCTGTGAGGCTCTAATTATTTGGGCTGCACTATTTTGGTGTTATGTGTGTCTTTGTTTTTTTGTGTGTACTTTGAAGTTTATGGCTTATTTTTAATGAGTAGCTACAGACTGACAGAAAGCTAGCTAGCTAGCTATCTAGAAAAATGATACATAGATGCATCTATATTCTGAAATTTCTTAAAACAGACAGCTAGGTTGCGATACCTAGCTGATCTTTTCTAGTAAAATAAGGTAGTGGGCAACGATCTATTATAATAATTAAACAAAAATTACTCATTCACTCTTGTGATGAAGAACCTATGTTTTTTTCCAAAATTTCTTTAATCTAGTAGCAAGCACAAGTCTTCAAATTCTCAAAACCTTCATAGGAACATAGGATCATAGGAGGTTACTTGGCTAATGGCCCTAGTGCCCTTACAAGCCTAGCCAATTTAACCCTTGCTCCCAAGAGTGTCTGTTATGGGTAGACACTAAATCAGCACCTATTACCCATATCTAAGAGGGACACAGTTGGAACCCCTGGGGAAAATTTACGGTTTCCATCCAGTCGTCCAAATTACACTTAAATATGGTCAACAAGGGGCTCTGCTTAACATGGATTGGAACTCTGTTCCACAGATCAGGTAACCTCTGTAAGATAAATCTGTCCCTCCAGCAAGTTGTATTGATGTCACATACCAGGTTAGGGTACCTTGAGCATGTGACACGTGTACCGTTTGACTTGCAAATGTGTAGCATTTCCATTAAGGCAGGGCTGGATATTGCTTTATATGAAAGGCACAGGTCACCTCTGAGCAGACTATATGACACAGAGTAAAGCGATAGTGATTTCCGTCTGTCTGCATATGACATGCTGGAGACCTTGAATTTTCCTTGTAAGAAACCTTTGCAATCCCTCCAATTGCTGCAGGTGCTTAAAGAGGTACATACCAAAGGGAAAATTATACTCTATTATTGGCCTGATGAGAGAAGAGTATAGGGGTTATAACCTCTTTTTTCTGGAGAAAATGCCATTATTATCAGGTGACAAACATAGAATGCCCTTCTTACTACTGTAGAGACATCGTGATCAAAGTTGAGGTTGCTATCAACCTGTGTGCCCAGGTTTCTCACCAGTGATTGCGTGCTTAAGGTATTGATATTTATAGAGTAGTTTGCAGGAACATCACCCTTGCTGAAGGGGATGATAATGCATTTTTCTGCATTGAGTGTAAGTCCATGACTTTGGCACCAATCATCAGTCTGGGTATGTCCTTCTTGCAGAATATAGTAATCAACAGGGGACTGAATGGGGGTGTTTCTCCAAGAAAAGATGTCCTAATATTTAGTGCTCAGTCCCAAACAGAACTGGATTCATAGGTCTCAATTCAATGCATACTACGGCCAAAAGAAGTGCAATGGAACGCAGGATAAAAAGGCAGAAATACTTTTTTCTTTAAATTAAATAAGCAACAGTGTAAAGAGCAGCACAACAGAATAGATATTTTACTTAAATTAGATAAAAGCAGCAGCTGGTATGAAATATAGTCAAACTGCACAAATGCAGTAGCAAAAAAGTGAACTTGGCATAAAGCAAAACAGCTAATGCAAAGAAACCAATGAAAAAGTTCAAACAAAGCCCTGAACCAGTAAACCTTTAATTAAATATACTTCTCTGCCCACAATAGTATGGGGGGATGGGGTTCTCTAAAAAAAGATGTCATGATTTTTAGTGCTCAATCCCAAAAATAAATGGATTCAGCCAGTCTGAATCAAATCTATATAATTTTAGGGTAGGATTAGTTGAGATGCATTTTAAATCATTGTTTTTCTATTGAGTGAGCTGTAGAAGGTGTAGAGATTAAATCATTTAAAATGGGTCTACTTCATAACATCAAAATCCCAGACGATAGAAGATATAGTTGAAGCAAAATCAGTGAAAATCCACTTGAGCAAAAGACCAGATCGATGAATATCTTCCCAGGGTAAGTAACTACTAACACCAAATGTCATGAAACAAAACCACACCCAATGTGATGGGCTATGCTCCACATTCCCCCTAACTAAATATACCAACTCTTGAGACCACACTACAGCTGGGAAAAGGGCAAAGTTCATCTTTTTAGCCAATAGGTTACTTGCGCACACACAGACACACACACACACACACACACACACACACACACACACACACACACACACACACACACACACACACACCCACAAACACACACACACGTGTGCACACAAATATGCAGAAGAATACTTTTAGAGCACTGGAAAACAGTTGTTTGAACTTTCTTGCTAAGACCATCTTAGTTCAAATGTGTGTTTTTTTATTAATTTGGGCGTTTTCCTCTTATCTAATTTATCTATATCAGGATTGTTTTAAAGACAAAATCTGCCCCAGGAACTGCATGACTACATAGGTGCAAGGTGGCAGAAATTAATCCTGGATAGGACTCCATTCTGTCGCAGTATATGTAACATGCAGAGAAAGACACACACACACACACACACACACACACACACACACACACACACACACACTCTCACACACACGGTGCACACACACAGTGAACACACTTATAGTGCGCACATACACACACACACACACACACACACACACACACACACACACACACACACAAACACACACACACACACAGCACACACAAACACACTCTTCTATGTGCAATTTAAAGGATTGCCAGTTCTCCTGTGGCTTATATTTGCGATAATGGTGGAAACTAGAAAACCCAGCAGCAAGGCACAAACATGCCAAGTACACTTTAAACAGAAAGCAGTCCAGCTAAAAGCTAAACTGGAAACTAAAGCACTGTGAAGCTGCCACTAACCACTGCACCACCGTGACACCAGTTTGGTTTGCAATATGACCCAAATTTTTAAGTCGATTGAGTTTTTTCCTCATTTGAGTGGTGTAGAAGTTGCAGTTCATCACTTAAAGCCAAAGCTGCCCTTCTTGCACACCATTGTGTTTTAATAGTGTGTCCAGACAACTTTCCTTCTATAGGGATAAATAACATGGATAAGAGGTACTTCAGATTTGTAATAATGTATACCTCTAGTTACCAAGTTTATTTGTGTCTTTTGGCTTTTCCCGGTTAGGGGTCACCACAGCGGAACTCCGGTCCGCTAATGATTGGCAGTAGAGTTTTACGTGCTGGCTTGCCGGGCCTAACGCGCAACCTTCAACGAAGGAACACCCATTCACGCATGTCGCCACACAGAAGACGCTCTAACTGAGAATTGAACAGGTAACGTCTAACTGTGAGGCGACAACGCTACCACAGCACCACCACCGCAGTACCTCTAGTTACCAAGTAATGCTGAAAATTAGTGCCATTATTTCATTCCCCCCATAACACCAGCATTTTAACAAAAATGACAACTTTTATTTATTTAACATTTATATACCAGGAAAGTTGAACGAGCCAATTTTCAGCAGAGGCCTAGGGGAAACATTCCAGTCACATGTCTTTTTAATGTGAGAAGAAACCCATATGAATGCAGGGAAGACATGCAGACTCCACACAGACAGCATCTTGACCAAGAATCAAACCAAAGAAGCTCTTGCTGTGAGGTAACAATGCAAACCCCTGAACCACTGTGCCTTCCTGTTCTGTGCTAAATGACAACACAGTGAGAATCTTGATAGTTCACTCATTATGAATAAACTTCACACTAGATACAGTTATTATTATTATTATTATTATTATTACTATTAAAATTATTTTTATTGAAATTGACTTTGTGGCTCTGTCCCTCTGTGGTTCTGTCTTGTTAAGCCAATTTCAATAAAAAGCAATCTAATAGTGACAGAGGGATAATATTGTCTCTCTGCCATTAGTCTCACACACACACACACACACACACACACACACACACACACACACACACTCACTCTCACATCTCTCTACATCATTTCTCGCTTATTACATCTGCACACACACACACACACACACACACACACACACACACACACACACACACACACACACACACACACACACACACACACACACACACACACACACACATACACACTCACTCTCTCTCTCTCTCTCTCTCTCTCGCATCTCCCTACATCACTTCCTGCACATACACACACACACACACACACACACACACACACACACACACACACACACACACACACACACACCAAGCACTGCCCAACACTATAAAGAATCCGTGAAAACTGGACAACTCACTGCATCTTTTACTGCACTGTGTGGTAATTCGTAAGAAGAATGTGTAAGAAATAATTCTGACTGTATTTTGGATAACTTAGCCAAATTGATAAAGGACTAGTGTTTATATATTAAATTATATAATTGGCAAGTGCGTGTTTCTGCAGTTTTTCTAATGCTGTTTACAGCCTTAAAGTCTTAAATCCAGGCTACCCTAACCACTTGAACTGGACCTTTAATGTTTTTTTAGCTGATACTCCATTTCCTGCAAACAAAAGTTGTGCATTTGTGTGTGTTGCGTGCATGACAAATGTATGTTAGTACAAACCAGGACATGTATGAATTATTTACATTTTTGTAAAGGACCATAATAGCAATAAACACAAGTGGAGTTTTGGCTTATTTAGCAGAACTTCCAAGCACAGAAAAGCCTTGGGATAAGGAACTGACAATAATGTATTCTCAGTTACTTGCAAGTCTTTCCACTGAATGTCCTTGGAGTCGATTTAAGTATTAAAAAAAATGTGCAATGCCAAACAGACTTTGCACAAACTGGGCTACCGCTGTCTTGCTAATCGCACACACACACACACACACACACACACACACACACACACACACACACACACACACACGCACACGCGCACACCACACACACACACACACACACACACACACACACACACACACACACACACACACACACACACACACACACACAAGCACACACAAACACACTCCCCAACGCTATGGTATCTGTCAAGTTTGCTACAAGCTGTCTAGGTTTAAAGGATGATGTAAGATGGTTGCGTCCAGCAGTGACGTGTTTTCTTTCTGTATTTCCTACCACTCACAAGCTGTTAGTTCAATAAAAATCTGATTCATCAACAACATCAATGTAAGGGGAGATATTAAAGGAATATGTTATATTCTATGTAGATGGTACTTTCCAGCACAACTATTTACTGATGGGTGTTGACTTTATTGAACGGCTTTGTCACATTTGGACTTCTGCAAATCATTCCCTTTCTATTAGGTGTATAAATTGGTAAACTACAATGCTGTATGTGTACTAAGATTGGGTGTCAGTCTTTAACTAAAATATTGTCCCTCTATCATTAGTGAGTCAAACTTTTCTGGCTCTGTGGATCTGTCTCTTTGTGGTTCTGTCAAGCTTCTCACAAATGACAGAGGGACAATATTTTACTTAAAGACTAAAGAGTAAGAAATAAAAATATAAAAATAGATTTTTTAAATAAATAATGATTTTATTCAGTTGCTCTAAAAAGTAAAAGACAAGCAAGAAGCCTGAAAACTTTGCAAAATAAATACAGACAAGCTGATTTCAGAAAAACATTCAAGGTTGGCTTTCTTGATTTCTGCTACTTCTTCTGATACCTCATTACTAGAATGAGCAAAACCAACCTTGAATGCTTTTCTGAAATCAGCTTGTCTGTATTTCTTTTAGAAAGTTTTCAGTCTTCTTGCTTGTTTTTTTTACTTTTTGGAGCAACTGAATAAAAAGCATTCTTTATTAAAAAAATCTTTTTTGTATTTTTATTTTTTTAATGGTGATACTACACAATTGTCTTAAAGTGTCAAAGGCTATAATACATCTTCACAGTATAGTTGGACTCAAGCAGCCCTACATTACTTTCCATCATAAGACTGTAATATAGCTATGAGCCAGTCAAATTCCATTTTTTGTTTATAGTATTTGTAACACTAGGACCCCAAATACCTAAAACTCCTTTTATTGGCATAATTAAAGTGTTATTCTGATTCTCTATCAGATTGCAATTGTAAAGAACATAATTTATGAGTAGTGTTTTCTAAACACATTTCATATCAGCAACAAATGTCCACCTATTAAGAAAGATTATAGAAATCTAGATAGTGACCAGGTTACTTTATCTTGTCTTAAACAATACTGATGTTCATTTGATTAACCAAATATTAGAACATATTGAACAGAATGGTAAGCTGAGTATCTGCATACATGCAAAGGTATATCTATGTGTGTGTGTGTGTGTGTGTGTGTGTGTGTGTGTGTGTGTGTGTGTGTGTGCGTGCGTGCGTGCATGCGTGTGTGTGTGTGTGTGTGTGTGTGTGTGTGTGTGTGTGTGTGTGTGTGTGTGTGTGTGTGTGTGTGTGTGTGTGTGTCCTCTGCCTCTCTGCCTGTTGATCTGTAAATAAAATATAGGATAGATTAGGAAAGAGCTTTTTGTTCCATGCAAATGGGGGGGGATAATTCTGACACTTCATGATTCTTCTACTGGAAACCTTGGAAAGTGATTTATATTGGGCTCAGTGTTCTGTCTTTATGCACGGTAAACTGGATATTACTTCTAGTCTAAATGTGCTTTCTTTTTCTAAAATTTGATATACATCTTCTTAAAGCTTTTGTACTCATTGCATTCTGTATATGTGTTACTGGTGGGTGTGTTGTGTGTGTATGTATATCATGGCAACACTGGAAATTGACAGTACCTCCTAGCTAATTTTCTTTAAGATGAAACCGTTGTTCACTTTTAAAACTAAAGCAGCATACTTGATGTTTTTGTGTTTTTCAGAACTTATGGTGTCCCCGTAAACCTTCAAATGTTTTTATTTGTTTTGCAGTCTAAATGTAATGACCTGATTAAATGAGATAATGTTTCTATCCTAACATCTGAACTTTGGTTTCCATAGCTGTGTATAGTATTCTTAATGCATATGGCCATGCCTTGTTTTGTTAAAACTGGTAGATTTTATCTAGGAATTTTAAATTTCAGTGCTGTTATCAACCTGAAGATTCTTTACAGAAATATTTATATATTTTCAAGCATTATCCTTGAAGGAGGTGTCAGATAAAACAGCTTACTTTATTCTTGAAGACAGCCAATAGAGAATATTAATTTTAAATGGCACAGACAAGTCACAAATATCTTTGTGTTAGAGAAAGGGGAGACAGGCGTTGCAACTGAAATCAAATCATTGTTATAGTCTGATATTTTTTCATATACAGGTATGCAGACAAACATTCTGACACCCACACACACACACACACACACACACACACACACACACACACACACACACACACACACACGCACACACACGCACACACACACACACACACACACACACACACACACACACACACACATACACACACACACACACACACACACACACACACACACACACACACACACACACACACAAGACAAAAAAGAAAGCCAGCACCTTAGGAGCATGAAGATTTATTGAGAAAACCAGACCAGTTTCAGCTTATTGCTTTCATCAACACTTAATATATCTAGAAGTTTGTTGTTGAAGTATACGACTGCTGCATCTAATGGGAGGTATTTAAATGTGTACCAATTACAGTTTTTTTGTATTATGTATTTGTTTGTATGTTGTAGGTTTTGTGGTTGAGTTATGGTGACATAGAAAGAAGTTTAGTAGGTGGTCAATAGGCTGTCTGGTAGACAACCTGTGTGATGGATTAGTGAGGGTTTATTAGTGAGGTCCAGTGTAGAATAGACTGTTTGTTGTTGTTTTTGTAGAGTGCTAATAATGAGGAACTTTGCTTGACATCGATGGGTAGCTTGTTCCAGAGTATAGGAAGTCTCTGGGACAGGAATCTATCCCTCCAGCATGTCCTGTTTATTGTGGTGACAATGTTTAGGTCCCTAGAGCATGTAGCTCGGAGGGAATGGGATTTCTTTAGGTGTAGCATGTCCAACAGCTCTGGGTTTAACATAGCTTTGTATGTTAGGCAGAGATCTCCTCGGAGAAGGTGATATGCTACAGAGTAAAGCTGGAGTTTTTTGAGATGGTCAGTGTAGGGCATTTGTTTTAGGCCAGTAATCCTCTTTGTGAGGTACTTCTGTGGCCTTTCCAGCTGCTGCAGATGTCTTGTGAGGTACATTTCAAAAGGGGCGTTGTACTCTATAATGGGTCTAATGAGTGCCGAGTAGAGGGGAACAATGACCTCTTTTTTCCTGGATAAGAACCCTTTTGTGATGAGGTGTGCCACATAGAAGGATTTCCTGACTACTGTGGTGATGTGATTATCAAAGGAGAGACTACTGTCCACCTGGGTCCCAAGGTCTCTTATCACTTTTATCACACATTTGGCATTAAGTGGATTACTGTGGTAGTTCATGGGTACAGAGTTTTTACCAAAGGGGATGACAATGCACTTTTTGGCATTGAGCTTGAGGCAATGCCTCTGACACCAGGCATCTGTCTTACTGAGGCCCTCCTGTAGGCTGTCCACATCATTTGGGGAATCGGCTATGGCTCCTAGTTTGCAGTCATCTGCAAACTTCATTAGCCAGAGGCCTTCCCTGTTAGCCTGTACTTCAGAGAATTAGATACCAAACAGGAGAAGTCCCAGGACTGAACCCTGTGATACTCCACTTGTCACTGGTTTGAAGTCAGATTTGGAGTCTGCAACTTTTACAGTGTGGGTTCTGTTAGTGAGCCAGTTGGCAACCCATCTTGTGACATAGGGATTTATACCTAGTTTAGTGAGTTTAGCTATAATTCCAGAATGGGGGATGGTGTCGAAAACCTTGGCGAGGTCAAGATAGGCTGTGTGAACCACCTTACCCTCATCTAAGGCTTTGATTACTGCCTCAAAGAAGTCAATCAGGTTCAGAAGGCATGATCTGCCTTTCACAAACCGGAAATGCATGGGGTCCAGCATTTGGAGGTTACCAATGTCTTTGTTTATGAGTTCCATGATGATACGTTCCATGGCCTTGCAAACCAGGCTCATCAGGCTAATAGGGCGATAGTTCCCAGGATCTGTGGTGCCTCCCCCTTTGTGGAGTGGGATAACTGTTGCTGTGCACCATTCAGTGGGCACAAAGCCTGATGTGAGACTATGATTGAACATGGTGCTTAGATTCATAGACTCATAGATTCATAGACACATTACATTAATTAGGAGGATATCTCACTTTTCTAGTAGGATATATTGGTGAATAGAGGTGTGTTTGAGTTATTTTTTGGTTTGGGGTTACTATTTATGATGGCTGTGTTTTGTGGGGTGGAAGTTTGGCTGAGGTTGGAGTGTATGTCTCTGCATAATTGAAAGTTTGTTTTTTCTGAGTTGCTCGGGAGTAATGTTTGATGGGTGTTTGTGGGGGCTGAAGTGAGGTAACTGGAGGAATATGAGAATGGAGGTACCTATATAAGAAAAGGTCAATTGTGATGGAGTTATAGATATGGGGTGCTATGTAGAAGTTGCCATGGATAGTATGATGAGGGACTGTGGTTGGGCAAGTGGGTGATTTTAAATAGCTAATGTCATTGTGGTTGGGTGTGGTGAGGAAGAGAGCAAACAGAAATAGTGGGAGGAGTATGATGTGAAAGAGTATCATGTCTGAATATGGGTTTGATGTAGGGGAATGGTGGAAAGAGATAAGCTGGATGAGAGATGGATATATGAGAGGCTATGTGAGATGGGATATGGGTATGGGAGGACCTACTAATTGGTAATATGTAAAAGTGATGTGAGAGTTTATGGCTGGGTGGTTGGTAATTGGTGGGTGTATTAAGGGTAAAATGAATGGAATTGATCTGGAGGTGGGTGGGAATGAGGGTAGGGTAGTGGTGCGGCATGAACCTGAGAGTACCAAGGGCGAATAGAGCATAATTAGCCCAGGTCTTCTCAGATGAGAGAGAGGCAAACAAAAAACAATCAGTTAGCCAAGCAGCTGAGCACCCTGAGTTTTTGTAGGGATTGTGCATTATGGCCCTAAGCAAATACAGTCTGGTAGACTAAAGGTAAACCACATCCAAGTCGCTTTTGCCTTTATTAAATTGAAAGGAAAGAGTATCCTGCAGCTATTGAATCGATACATATGCTACTAGTAATAATTGAGAGCTAGGACAGTACAAGTATCAGAGGAAGTAGAGAAGAGGAATGGAGTAATAGCCTGGATTCACTGGTATGCCCATGGATGTTACACACAGTTCAAAATTATTATAACACCTGGAAACTTTACATACATAAGATAGTTCATTAGTTTAGGATACCATGCAGATTAATTTGCAGGTAAGAAAAGTATAGAGCTTTGGACTGGCAATGCAGTGGTTCATGCTGCAGAGGTTAATTAAGGCTATATAGCCTTCTTTTTTTTCAATATGTAACAAGGTCTTATCCCACATCCAGACAGCAAAGTCAGTAGTAATCCAACTGAACTGTCTTACTGTGCAATATAAATGTAGGCCTTAAATCAATCTCTTAAGTGCATTTTTCCCCAGTGAAAATAAGCTAATAACCTAGTAATGAGTGACAATATGTTAAACCAGTGCAATAATGCAAGTATTTATTAATGTGTTTGTTGTCTTTTGTCTATGAATTTCCTGTATTATCGTCATGTTAAATGTAGGCTATGTTTTGTATGCACATTGAGCTCAAAGAAATTTAATTTCACTCAGTTTGCCCTTGTGTGAATTGAAGTGACAATAAAGTTTACTTTGAATTTATTTTTTTTGCATTTAAATATATAAATCCAATAGAGCACACCACCGGGATAAGTGACGGAGAAACAAACAGAAAAGAATGAGTAAAGCTATTTATATATATACATGTATACACATTTGGAGGACGTGGAAGGCTTACTTTCCACATGGGGAGTTGGGATGGGGCACTACAGATTATCTTCCTGCAAAAATGCTTTCTTTCAGTCCTTTCATTGGGTTGAGTTCCCATTGATTTGAACTTGTTGAGTTAGTCCCTTTCAAGTTGGAACTGTAACTCTTTCACACATACTTGAAGCATCAACTCATTCACTCCAATGGAGCTCAGGAAGTTTGCACTGTAACTTCCAATGGGCGGAGCCTAAGTCTTTCAACAGAATCAAATTATGTCCTCACATTTCAAACAAATGTTCATATTTCTGGAACCATAGGGGTTATGAAAGAAGTATAAATGGCAAACTTTTCAGCACAAACTATTTTTATAGTGGTAGTATTTTTTAGGTTATAGGTCTTAAACTGAATTTTATAAGTCATAGCAAACACAGTATTATGCTTGTAATATTTTGTAAACAACTTACAATATCTCAGCAACCACTCAATTTAAAAAATGTAAAGACTTTTTTGATAAAGATAATTTTAACATGAGAAAATGGGGTAGGGGAACAGTTCATACTACCAAAAGTTTTTACGTAGGTAAAACAGAGAGAACTTTACATAGATGTACTTATGAACATTTTATGATATTAAGAACAAAAAGAAAATAATGCCTTGTATAAACATTCAGTAGTTTGTTCCTCATTTGCTAAGTTTTCTTTTGCTATTATTGACTCAGTCAGCTAAAATCCAAGGGGTGGGGATGCCAAATTGTTCCTAGAAAACAAAGAATTAAAATGGCAGTTACAGTTACAAGCAACCTCTTACCCAGGTTTAAATGAATATCTTTCTATTTAGCCTGGTTTAATTATGAGGATGGATATTTTTTAATGGATTGAAAGTTTTCAACATTTTATGCTTTATATTTTGTGTGAGACAGGCTTTGCTTGAATTTCATTATATACTGTGTAATGATATTTTCCCACTGTTCTAAGTTAATTGGATAAGAGGTTACTTAATCGATTTTGTATAAAAAGGCCATTTTGGTGATGTGTTTTGATTCTGATGAAGTCCTGTTTGCGTTAAGGATGAAAGCGCTTAATCAGTTTGGTCATAAATAAATAATATATTTTATTTTATAGAAGAATCCTGGTTGTGGCTTCTGGTTGCTAATTTTTTTATTTTTTGTTGATCATTCAGTGGTAACCGCTCACTCTTTCAGTTATTAACCACTCAATTTACACATGTACTGTCAGCAGAATTTTAATCATCTAGCTGAGAGCATTCATATGAGGCTAAGAAGTTTTGTCTATGTTACTTGGTTGTTGAGGTATTTAGAAAAATTAGAAAATTGCATCTATATAAATGAATATCATAAAATCAACAGTTAATATCAATTTACCTGCAATAAACAGAGATCAAATATTAATGCAATTGGGTTTGCCATGGTGTAAGGTTTAAGATGAAATCTTTTAAAACCTTGCACTTAGCATGGTTTTGGAATTATTGATGCAAATATGAACAAGCAATATCTGATGCCTAGAGGCATCAGCAGGAATCAACTGCAGATGCACCTGGAGGCATCACTTGGACATAATGAGTTAAATGCTCTAAAACTGTACTCCTACCCAGAAAAAACAGAAAAAAAGAAAACAGAACATTTGCATCTTTAAAATGAAATAGGGACTTTGGATTTTGCCTCAGTTTTCATGTTTGGCAGTTAGCACAGAGGATTAATGCTGACAGGCTTTAAATGAGCTAATTTCTGTGGTATCAGGTTTGATTCCTTCAGCCTTCATTTGTGTATTATGTGACTTTCAGCAAATCACTTGACCAGACAGGGATCTGAGGCCAATGGGACTTTGGGATAAGCTCCTTAATTGTCTCCTGGATGGCATGCCTAGTATCTTCTACAAAGCTATTTACAGATATAGGTAATCTCACCTTTTTATAGGATTACAAAGTTACAAGGTGGAAAGAGTAAGTTTGAAAGGCTGTCTTCAGCTTGCCCATCCTGTAGGAAAGGAGATAGCTCTGAATCATTGCTTAAGTGATGCCTAGTGGAAGCCGTAAGTATATCATACCTGCAGTTTGAGCCTGCAGAGCACAGTCTGACAAGGGCCTGTGCTGTCCATGTGGACAGAGACATTCATGCTCCTCATGTGCGCCAGCACGAGAGATGAGAGAGCTACTATGAGGACCAAGAACTCTTACAGGGAAGTGAGGGGTGTCCACTAGGTCCAGCAGACTGGCCAACTCCCAACTGTCTGGCTCTTGCATTGTCAGAAGAATGAATGAGCTGATTAAACCCTCCAGCAAAGGAATGGATAGATTGAATGTCTAATGCCTGGGCTGGAGGTGCCTACCTTTTGCCCTCTAGGAAGGAAATAGAGGTTCAGTTGGGTGAAGGAAGGAGTTGTTGGGCAAGACCCCAAAACCTTTATGGCTTGTTCACTACTTTCTTTCACATTCTGATTCTAGACCCTGTTTCAGCTTCAGATGTTATATGATTTCACCATGCCTAAATATATACTTACATAACCCTTGTTATGTCTCCTGATTTACATAAGTGATGCATGATGGGAGAAACAAAATACAGTTTCCAAAAGGCGTAATACACATTCTAAAGTTCTCTATTATCAAGGAATCACCCTAAGTGAGAGAGCATTAAACAGTTAACTCACAAGTTGCCATCACTACCCTACTACATAGAGGCCTGTTTTGTTTCACTTCCCCCAATACCATAGTTTACCAAACTGTGGGGTATGGAACAATCCCCACAAAGAAACACTGACACTGAAATTATGTTTTGTAGCCATCTCATGGTAAAGAAATGTTTATGTGAATTTCACTAGACATATGCTTGCCACCTAAGGGAAGAGAAAATGAGTGCTGAATTCAGGGTTATCTCCCTGTTGTCCTCTCTACCGGTATACCCTGATTGAAAACTGATCCTGTTCCAGCTTACCAGATATATTACACATTATATCATGTTAAACAGTGGAAAACGTAGCCTTGCAAACTGAAGTTATCCAATATATTTCATCAGCTCATATTACCACGTTAAAGACAGGTTACCATAACTCATACTGCTTACCATTACATAGGACCTAACTTGATTGTATTTATATGTCTGTGTGTGTGTGCGTGTGTGTGTGTGTGTGTGTGTGTGTGTGTGTGTGTGTGTGTGTGTGTGTGTGTGTGTGTGTGTGTGTGTGTATCTATATATGTGTGTGTGTGCGTATATATATATATATATATATATATATATATATATATATATATATATATATATATATTTATATATACACTGATCACATAACTGAAGAAAAAGCAATTCCAGACCACTTGCTGTGGCTTCACAACAGTGGTCTAATAGTTGGTACTAATACTTAAAGCCTGTAAGGATGCATCTGTCCAACCTTGGATTATCTAGAACATATGCAACCCTACAGTAAATCAAACTGAATATAAATAAAAAGGTAAAGTCAATGACTATAGTCAGTGGGCTTTATGCTGTTACAGTACCTGGAAAACATGTTTTGATTGCTACTGATAAATGACTATTGAAAGACATAATTTGCAGCAGAAAGAATCTCATATGTGTATCATCATCTTCACTCCGTAAAGCACACAGCACATAATCCTCCTCTACAACTTTCCACAACACCAAAGTTACCACATATGGTGCCACTGTGTAAGAGCTCAGATGAGGGAATTTCAACTGCCTTTATAACCAGCTACATCATACAGACCACTCCCCATCATTGACACACCATGCACTGAGAGCAATGCCCACCACTGCTTATCTACATCAGTCTGCAGTCATGATACTATACAGATCAGAGCGTCTCATGAATAGTTATATTTTTTATGGAAGTTGTTGAAATATTGATGGTCCATTGCATGCTACTTAATGAAATGTTTCATACTTTCTTAATACTGTGCATTAGTCAGGTACCATCATAATGCAAACACCATTTTCCATGTGTATACATTTCTACTAAACCAAGAATCAGCAGCCTTTATAAATACATTTAATGAACTACTGTGCCTAGCATGCAATAACAACTTACTCCAACTCTTAGCTAAGCTAAATTAATAAATCTTGCTCTTAAAGCTGTTTTAATTTGAAGGTATAATTTATTCCCTTATGCATTTTGAGAATTCATTCATTTTAACAATTAGCAAAAGCCAATACTCCAAGAGTATGATATGCTAAACAAAGTTTGTCACACAACCATTTATAACATATTCAGTATAAATTAAGTTTTTGTTTTCTAAATACTCACAATAGTTAATGTTCCTGTACTAATTTCATTTTGTTGTACATTTAAATCACTTAGTTTCAGGGGCAGCTCATGCTATAGGACTGCAGGACTGCACCCCCCGCCCAGCTGTGCAAACAAAACAAAATAAAAAAAATGGAAAGAAAATAAAAAAAGGAAAGAAACAAATAAAAACTTTTTCTCCCATCCCGGAATGACTTGCACATGTGTGATTTACTTTCCCGGAACTCACATATGCGAGTTTCACAGATTGAGATCTCCAGACTGCTTTGTCAGCAGTCCGGAGGAGTAAAGGCCATCTCTGCCCTGCATCCCAGAAATCTATGCGGTGATGACCACACAGAATAGAAAACATCTGGACTGCAACACTGGAGGAGCCAGGGAACTGAAACAAAAGGTGGGTGGACTGGAGCCCTTCTCTCAACTGAGACAAAAGGTGTGTGGACTAGAGCCCTTCTCTTGGCACAGGTAGGAACTGAGATGAAAAAGGTGTGTGTGTGTGTGTGTGTGCTATATGGCGGTGGGTAGAGAACAGGCTTGAACGCTGTATCTTGGGCCCAGGTGGCAAGAGCCTGAACTCCTTACCTACCACCATTTGTCAATACATTGCAGATTTTTCCCTCATACTTGTTCTGTTCCTCATAAAATCTGTGTTTTCTGTATGTGTCCTTGCAAAGTCAGTAGTGCATTGGTGCAGTCAGTAGTACATTGATGCAGTGGTAGCATTGTTGCCTGACAGCTACAGGTTCTCTGGTTTGGTTCTTGGCTGGGGTGCCTTATGTATGGAGTCTGTATCCCCTCCCTGTGTTTGTGTGGGTTTCCTCTAGTGTCTTCCCATCTTACAAAGACATGTGTATGTCTGGAGTGTTTCTCCCTGGGCTTCTGCTGAAAATTGGCTTTTGTTCAAAGTCAGACTTTCCTGGTTAACAAGTGTTAAATAAAAATTGCAAACATTTCAATTTCAGACTTCATATTCTTCAGAAAGTACATGGTAATACAAAAGCTTATATTCTAGCAATTTTCTAAGTTTATAAGATGGATATTTGAAATGTGTCCCTATTTTTGGGACTGTATTCCCCCATTATTGGCTTTGTCCAGGTTTTATGTGTTAAGATTGAGTGCTATGGTAAGAACTGAATTCACTGAATTTGTTTGGGGGCTGTATTCCCTCATTACTGGCTTTGGCTGGGTGTTTTTTGCTAAGAGGTTGAGAGCTATGGTGAGAACTGATTTCACTGAATATGTTTGGGGGCTGTATTCCCCCATTATTGGCTTTGTTCAGGTGTTTTGTCTAAGAGGTTGACAGCCATGGTGAGAACTGAATTCACTAAATGGTAGTCATTTAAGTTTCAGTCTTCCTTTCCTTCACAAAACAGTTTATTTGGCATAGTGATATGTTGCTCTGACTGTTTTGCACACGGTCCTGGGTTCAAGACTTGGCAGTGAAATGTATGATGGTAACACAGCATTTTATTCTAGCAACTTTCCAACATTATATAAGCAATGTTTAAAATGTGTCCCTGTAACTGTAATAATCAGAATTATAGATTACTTTTATTTCAGAAATGCATGTAAATTATTTTATTTTTGTCATCTGCTCAAGTTATCAGTGCTAATATTAAAAAGTGTCCCTTCTTTGACAGGTACCCAGCTATATTGTGTGGCTATTTTATATTTTTATATCACATTTTTGGTTCATGTTTCATAAAATTGTGTTTTTTTTGGAAAATTAGTGGCAAATCATTAAAGACTGAAGTTAGAAAATAATGACAGACAGCCCTGGTTTTTGGGATTTTGTCCCCCCTAATAAATGTTGGCTTTTTCCAGATTTCTTGTGCTGCAAAATTCAGAGATATAGCTGAGTGAATAGATTTTACAAGGAGCTGAGAGCTGCAGGGGAGCAAAAGTGTACTGCTGCTTATGCTAAGTCTACTTGTATTGTTAATAGCACAACAGGTAGTATACTTGCTTTTGATGCAGAAGGCTGTGGGTTCTACTACCACAGTAAATAGATGCATTGTTGATACTGTCCTGTGTTGCAAAGGGGGTGGATGCTGCACTCCTTTTTGGTGAAGATACCTAGTAACTATGAACCTGTCATCAGCTTGCCATCCATTCCCTATTGCAGTATTACTAGCTTATCATTTTTAGTGTAAGATAGGCAATTTATTCCTCAAGTGCAACAGGCACTTTATTTGTAGACGAAACAATGAAATATAAAGTTGTTTGGTAGCAGCAACCTCTTCATTAGTTACAGATCTCTTTAATGTGGAATTATTTGGATTACTTTTACTTCTTCAGAGATTGTGCATATGTACTGATACTTGTGGACTGTAGAAGTTTGTGTAGACTTTTATGATGGAAATGTTCTGAATTGGGCAGTTTTGTCATTACTGGTGCATGCATTTTGTTTCATTGTTTACTGGAAAATTTTCAAAACAATAAATTTAAAATGCCCTCTAAAACTGTATTGTATTGTACAAGGAATATAATTTAATACAATCAGGAAGGTGTATGAAAGAGCATGTGTATGTTTCATGTGCAAGGGGACTGTGATTTGAAACCAGCCCAAACCCAAAGTTAATCTTCATCTGCCACTGGCAAAATGTATTTTCTTTGAATGTGGGTTTCAATGCTGTTTCAATTAATTTGAGTTTCAAGGGCAGAGAAGTTTTAATGCTAAGTCTGTTTTATGTAGGAGAGTCCATGGATTGTTAAACAAAGGAACCTTACTTTCCCAACAAATGGAATTAATTTTGCATTTTATTTGACCAAACTCATTTGTTATCAGTTTTTTTGTAATATAATTTAGTGTTTAGTTCAAACACAGGGCCTTCTGGTATGTCACCCCACTGGTGGATGAATACTGAATGCTTGAGCTTCAGTTGCTCAAAGTTCAACTTGCTGATGATCAGACTTCCTCAATAGGAAATCACTGTTGGTGAGTTTTGCTGGAAGTGATTCCCTTTTGGGGGGCAGTCTCTTTTTCAAAGTTGGTGCATCCATGGAGTTGGTATATATAAGTTTGGATATTATAAGGGGCTTGCCCACCATATCAGGGGGTGTATATACATATATACAAAATACATGTGACAACCTACACTCCTTCAAAACTAAACTCCTCTTCTACTTGCATACTCACCGAAAATGTAACTGCACGCTTCACTCTATACATGCCAAGCTCCCCTCTTTGTTCTCACCTGGCTAACCTTCATACCATCCATATTTGTCTTACATTGCTAATGTAACTAACAATTTTTCCCATCCCTATGCAATTTGCTTATCATCCTCCTGCACTGTTTCTATAATCATCCAATGTTTAATTTGTATGTAAATCAATTTATCTTTTTGTAATTGTGTGATTATTATATAATGTAACATTGTATTATGGAGCTTTTCTCCCCGGGCCTCCACTGAAAATATGCTTTTAGCCCAGTGGACCTCCCCGGTCACCAAACTGGAATATATATATATATATATATATATATATATATATATATATATATATATATATATATATATTGTTGTATCTTTTGGCTTAACCCGGTTAGGGGTCGCCACAGAGGAACTCTGGTCCGCTAATGTTTGGTAGTGGATTTTTACGTGCCGAGTTACCAGCGCTGACACACAACCTTCAATGAAGGCATGCCCATTCACGCATGCCTCCACACAGAAGACACTCTAGCTGAGAATTGAATGCGACAATGTCTTGCTGTGAGGCGACAATGCTACCGCAGCACCACTACCGCGGGTATATATATATATATATATATATATATATATATATATATGTGTGTGTGTGTGTGTGTGTGTGTGTGTGTGTGTGTGTGTGTGTGTGTTTGTGTGTGCGTGTGTGTGTATGTGTCTATATATTTATTTATTTAACATTTGTTCACCGGGGAAGTCCGACTGGGCTGTTTGCCCATTTTCAGCAGAGGCCCGGGGAGAAAAGCTCCAAGCTAAATCTCATAAGGACGCATAATAGCACAATACAAAGAGGAAAAGCTCCACATTAAATCTTACAAGGACACACAGTAGCACAATACAGAAGTTAACAGAGACAGCAAAGTTATACAAGTCATAGAATTTAGCATTGTATCGAGTGGAATTGCCACTAGCAATTTTATGTCAACTATCATTTGAAGAGTTACAATTATTTTGTCAAAGGACAAGTTACAGTTAGTTTTTCAGAAGTTCTGTTTACCACAGAGATAAAGCTGAGCGAGCAGTAGTGTGGGACAGTATGAGGAGGAAAAGTAGCTTCAGCCTGGTGAGGAGCTGGAACATATTCAATGTCATTTAGGTGGTTCTTTAGCAGGTTTTTGAACTGACTTGGGCTGGATGTGTTTAGCAGGTATGAAGGTTAGTGTTCTATATTTTGGTGATGTTGTTAGAATATAGAGAGCCTCCAAAGCTGTTGTTGGGTTTTGTAACTGTTAGCAATAGTTTACCAGAGGATCTTAGGGCTATGCTGTTGTGGTGAAGTTGAACTAGGTTCTGCAAGGCCGGCATTTGTCAGGGAGGTAAACTATGGTGTGGGTTAGGAAAAGTTGGTTTAAGGTTAGGTTAGGAAGCTCTAGCCATTTGAGTTGTTTCAGAGCAAGACAATGATGAATTCTGTAGGGCAGATTGGTAGCAAATCTGACTATCTTGTGGTAGCATGTTTCGAGCTTAAGTCAATTTTCTTGATGCTTGTGAGTATGGGAGAAATATAGAACAAGATGGTTAGAAGATGGGTCCTGGCAATTTCTTGCCTTTAAGACTTGGTTAAGTAATGCTTTATTCTATAGAGATAACCTAATTTGATGTGGGGCTTTTGATGGTATGAGATATATGTTTGTTAAATTTTAACTTATCATCTATGATGACACCTAGTAGCTTAGTTTCTGGGAGGGGTTCAATTAGGGTGTGATTGGATGAGGTGATTTTAAAGTCTTGGTTAATGGAGTTTGCTTTGTGGTAGTTGTTATGAAAGAGCATTAGTTTGGTTTAGTTGGGATTTAGGATGAGCTGGTATTTATCTAGGCAACATTCAATGGCTGTAAAGGATTTTTGGGTAACTTCTTTTAGTTGTGGTAGGGTGGGTGCAGTGCAGATGACAGTGGAGTCATCTAGCTGTTGTATAATGGTAGCATGGTTAGTTTCTGTATGCAGGTTATTGGTGAGAACTGAGAAAAGCAGAGGCCCAATATTGACCCTTGTAGCACCTACTGTTATGGGAAGCAGAGAGGAGAGGTCATCATGCCATTTGACCACTTTATGGTGATCAGAGAGGTAGTTTTGGAATTTGGCTATTTGGACATTGTTTTTAGTTGGTTACAGTGCTGGTGAATTTGAGCAGAGCAGAGTAGAGCAGTGGTGGTACTATGGCCTGGTCAAAATCCATGTTATGCATTGGGAAGGAGTTTATTGGTTAGAAGGTGCTGCATTACTTGCAAGTAGATGCATTTTTCTAAAATTTTAGAGCATGGAGATAGTATGGATATAGATCTGTATTTGGAGAGTTCTAATGAGGAGCCCCCTTTTATGGAGAGGAATAACACAGGAGACTTTCCATATTTTAGGTGCATGCTGTTCAGCGATAGATCTATTGATCAATATTAATACTGGGAAGCAGATGACATTGGCTGCTAATTTGAGGTAGTTATTTGGAAGTCTGTCGGCGGCAAGAGTTGTAGGTTTTACATTGAACAGTAATTTCTTAATTTTACTTGTTTGTATGGGTTGAAGGGAGAGTGAGGTATGGGAGTCATTGGAAGGAGGAAGAGTGATTTGATGTGGGCTGTTTTTGTTTTATTTATACGTGAGAGAATGGAGCTTATGAGAAAAGTGAGTTAAACTGGGATGCTATGCTTTCATCTGAGTTTTTGGAATTTGGATTTTGGGTGGAAGTTTGCCCTGGATGGATAATGTGTCTGATAGAACTCCAGAACTTCTGTGGGTTTTGCTGGTGCTTAAGCTGCATGGATGTATAGTAAGGTTTTTTTTTATCTACTCTGATTTTTTTTTGCAAGCATTTCTTATGTGGTGGTAGATGTCGAAAGAGACTTTGGATTTGTTGGTCTGGTGTTGGTACCAGCATTTATCTCTTTGTTTTAGTAGGTGTTTGGTTTCTTTAGTAAGCCATGGGCAGTAGTTAGATTTAGATCTTATGTGTCTTATAGGGGCCAGTGCATTTAATATATCTAGAAGTTTGTTGTTGAGGTATATGACTGCTGCATCTAATGGGAGGTATTTAAATGTGTACCAATTACAGTTTTTTGTATTATGTATTTGTTTGTATGTTGTAAGGTTTTGTGGTTGAGTTAATGTGACATAGAAAGAAGGTTGGTAGGTGATCAATAGGCTGTCTGGTAAACAACCTGTGTGATGAATTAGTGAGGGTTTATTAGTGAGGTCCAGTGTAGAATAGACTGTTTGTTATTTTTGTAGAGTGCTAATAATGAGGAACTTAGCTTGACATAGATGGGTAGCTTGTTCCAGAGTACAGGAAGTCTCTGGGACAGAAATCTATCCCTCTAGCATGTCCTGTTTATTGTGGTGACAATGTTTAGGTCCCAAGAGCATGTAGCTTGGAGGGATTGGGATTTCTTTAGGTGTAGCATGTCCGACAGCTCTGAGTTTAACATAGCTTTGTATGTTAGGCAGAGCTTTCCTCGGAGTAGGCGATATGCTACAGAGTAAAGCTGGAGTTTTTGAGATGGTCAGTGTAGGGCATTTGTTTGAGGCCAGTAAACCTCTTTGTAAGGTACTTCTGTGGACTTTCCAGCTGCTGCAGATGTCTTGTGAGGTACATTTCAAAAGGGGCGTTGTACTCTATAATGGGTCTAATGAGTGCCAAGTAGATGGGAACAATTACCTCTTTTTTCCTAGATGAGAACCTTTTTTGTGATGAGGTGTGCCACATAGAAGGATTTCCTGACTACTGTGGTGATGTGATTATCAAAGGAGAGACTACTGTCCACCTGGTTCCCAAGGTCTCTTATCACTTTTATCACACATTCGGCGTTAAGTGGATTGCTGTGGTAGTTCATGGGTACAGAGTTTTTACCAAAGGGATGACAATGCACTTTTTTGTCATTGAGCTTGAGGCAATGCCTCTGACACCAGGCATCAGTCTCAGTGAGGCCCTTCTGTAAGATGTCCACATCATTTGGGGACTCGACTATGGCTCCTAGTTTTCAGTCATCTGCGAACTTCATTAGCCAGAGGCCTTCCCTGTTAGCCTGTACTTCAAAGAAGTAGATACCAAACAGGACAGGTCCCAGGACTTAACCCTGTGGTACTCCACTTGTCATTGGTTTGAAGTCAGATTTGGAGGCTGCAACTTTTACAGTGTGGGTTCTGTCAGTGTGCCAGTTGGCAACCCATCTTGTGACATAGGGATTTATACCTAGTTTAGTGAGTTTAGCTATAATTCGAGAATGGAGGATGGTTTTGAAAGCCTTGGCGAGGTCAAGATAGGCTGTGTGAACCACCGTACCCTCATCTAAAGCTTTGGTGACTGCCTCAAAGAAGTTGATCAGGTTCAGAAGGCATGATCTGCTTTCTCAAACCTGAACTGCATTGGGTCCAGTGTTTGGAGGTTACCAATGTCTTTGTTTATGAGTTCCATGATGATACGTTCCTTGGCCTTGCAGACCAGGCTCATCAGGCTAATAGGGCGATAGTTCCGAGGATGTGTGGTGGCTCCCCTTTGTGGAGTGGGATAACTGTTGCTGTGCACCATTCAGTAGGCACAAAGCCTGATGTGAGACTATGATTGAACATGGTGCTTAGATTCATAGACTCATAGATTCATAGACATATTACATTAATTAGGACAATATCTCACTTTTCTTTTTGGATATACTGGTGAATAGAGGTGTGTTTGAGTTATTTTTTGGTTTGGGGTTACTATTTATGATGGCTGTGTTTTGTGGCGTGGAAGTTTGGCTGAGGTTGGGGTGTTTGTCTTTCAGGGGTAATGTTTGATGGGTTTTTGTGGGGGCTGAAGTGAGGTAATTGGAGGAATATGAGAATGGAGGTACCTATATGAGAAAAGGTCAATTGTGATGGAGTTATAGATATGGGGTGCTATGTAGAAGTTGCCATGGATAGTATGATGAGGGACTGTGGTTTGGCAGGTGGGTGATTTTAAGTAGCTAATGTCATGGTGGTTGGGTGTGGTGAGGAAGAGAGCAACCAGAAATAGTGGGAGGAGTATGATGTGATAGAGTATCATGTCTGAATATGAGTTTGATGTTGGGGAATGGTGGATAGAGATAAGCTGGATGAGAGATGGATATATGAGAAGCTATGTGAGATGGAATATGGGTATGGATGGGCCTACTAATTGGTAATATGTAAAAGTGATGTGAGAGTTTATGGTTGGGTGGTTGGTAATTGTTGGGTGTATTTAGGGTAAAATAAATAGAATTGATCTGGAGGTGGGTGGGAATGGGGGTAGGGTAGTGGAGCGGCGTGAGCCTGAGATTACTGAGGGTGAATAGAGCAGGATTAGCCCATGTCTTGTCAGATGAGAGAGAGGCAAACAAAAAACAATCAGTTAGCCAAGCAGCTGAGCACCCTGAGTTTTTGTAAGGATTGTGCATTATGGCCCTAAGCAAATACAGTCTGGTAGACTAAAGGTAAACCACATCCAAGTTGCTTTTGCCTTTAATAAATTGAAAGGAAAGAGTATCCTGCAGCTATTGAATCTATACATATGCTACTAGTAATAATTGAGGGCTAGGACAGTACAAGTATCAGAGGAAGTAGAGAAGAGGAATGGAGAAGTAGTAGCCTGGATTCACTGGTATGCCCATGGATGTTACACACAGTTCAAAATTATTATAACACCTAGAAAGTTTGCGTACATAAGATAGTTCATTAGTTTAGGAAACCATGCAGATTAATTTGCAGGTAGGGAAAGTATAGAGCTTTGGACTGGCAATGCAGCGGTTCATGCTGCAGAGGTTAATTGAGGCTATATAGCCTTCTTTTTTTTTCAGTATGTAACAAGGTCTTACCCACATCCAGACAGCAAAGTCAGTAGTAATCTAACTGAACTATCTTACTGTGCAATATAAATGTAGGCCTTAAATCAATCTCTTAAGTGCATTTCTTTCTCCAGTGAAAATAAGCTAATAACCTAGTAATGAGTGACAATATGTTAAATCAGTGCAATAATGCAAGTATTTATTAATGTGTTTGTTGTCTTGTGCCTATGAATTTTGTGTATTATTGTCATGTTAAATGTAGGCTATGTTTTGTATGCACATTGAGCTCAAAGAAATGTAATTTCGCTCAGTGTGCCCTTGTGTGAATTGAAGTGACAATAAAGTTTACTTTGACTTTGAATTTTTTTTTTTTTTGCATTTAAATATATAAATCCAATGGAGCACACCACCGGTTTAAGTGACTGAGAAACGAACAGAAAAGAATGAGTAAAGCTATATATATATATATATATATATATATATATATATATATATATACATATGTTTATATATATATATATATATATATATACATATATATATATATATATATATATATATATATATATATATATATATATAGATAGATAGATATATACATGTATACACATTTGGAGGATGTGGAAGGCTTACTTTCCACATGGGGAGTTGGGATGGGGCAGTACAGATTATCCTCCTGCAAAAATGCTTTCTTTCAGTCCTTTCATTCGGTTGAGTTCCCATTGATCTGAACTTGTTGAGTTAGTCCCTTTCAAGTTGGAACTGTAACTCTTTGACACATACTTGAAGCATCAACTCATTCACTCCAATGGAGCTCAGGAAGTTTGCACTGTAACTTCTAATGGGCGGAGCCTATGTCTTTCAACAGAATCAAATTATGTCCTCACATTTCAAACAAATGTTCATATTTCTGGAACCATATGGGTTATGAAAGAAGTATAAATGGCAAACTGTTCAGCATAAACTATTTTTATAGTGGTAGTATTTTTAGGTTATATGTCTTAAACTGAATTTTACAAGTCATAGTAAACACAGTAAGTATTATACTTGTAATATATTGTAAACAACTTACAATATCTCAGCAACCACTCAATTTAAAAAATGCAAAGACTTTTTTGATAAAGATCATTTTAACATGAGAAAATGGGGTAGGGGAACAGTTCATACTACCAAATGTGGAATTTGGAATCAATGTCCTTATATATATATATGAAAAGGAGGAAGTTGTTTTACACAATACCCTAAGATCAAAGGTGTTGTTTGTAAAAGGTAATTGTTTAACTAAATGAGTTGTATATATTGCTTTATGTGGATGATGTTCAAGTTTTTACGTAGGTAAAACAGAGAGAACTTTACGTAGATGTATTTATGAACATTTTATGATATTAAGAACAAAAAGAAAATAATGCCTTGTATAAACATTCAATAGCTTGTTCCTCATTTGCTAAGTTTTCTTTTGCTATTTTTGACTTGGCCAGCTAAAATCCAAGGGGTGGGGATGCCAAATTGTTGCTAGAAAACAAAGAATTAAAATGGCAGTTACAGTAACAAGCAACCTCTTACCCAGGTTTAAATGAATTTCCTTCTATTTAGCCTGGTTTAATCATGAGGATGGATATTTTTTAATGGATTGAAAGTTTTCAACGTTTTATGCTTTATATTTTGTGCAAGACAGGTTTTGCTTGAATTTCATTATATACTGTGTAATGATATTTTCCCACTGTTCTAAGTTAATTGGATGAGTGGTTAATTAATCGATTTTGTATAAAAAGGCCATTTTGGTGATGTGTTTTGATTCTGATGAAGTCCTGTTTGTGTTAAGGATGAACACGCTTAATCGGTTTGGTCATAAATAAATAATATATTTTTATTTTATAGAAGAATCCTTGTTGTGGCTTCTGGTTACTGATGTTTTTATTTTTTGTTGCTCAGTCAGTGGTAACTGCTCACTCTTTCAGTTATTAACCACTCAATTTACACATGTACTGTCAGCAGCATTTTAGTCATCTAGCTGAGAGCATTCATATGAGGCTAAGAAGTTCTGTCTATGTTACGTGGGTGTTGAGGTATTTAGAAAAATTTGAAAATTGCATCTATATAAATGAATATCATAAAATCAGCAGTTAATATCAATTTACCTGCAATAAACAGAGATCAAATATTAATGCAATTGCCATGGTGTAAGATTTAAAATTAAATCTTTTAAAACCTTGCACTTAGCATGGTTTTAGAATTATTGATGCAAATATGAACAAGCAATATCTGATGCCTAGAGGCATCAGTAGGAATCAACTGCAGATGCACCTGGAGGCGTCACTTGGACGTAAAGAGTTAAATGCTCCAAAACTGTACTCCTACCCTGAAAAAACAGAAAAAAAGAAAACAGAACAACTGCATCTTTAATATGAAATAGGGACTTTGGATTTTGCCTCAATGTTCATGTTTGGCAGTTAGCACAGAGGATTAATGCTGACAGGCTTTAAATGAGCTAATTCCTGTGGTATCAGGTTTGATTCCTTCAGCCATCATTTGTGTATTGTGTGACTTTCAGCAAATCACTTAACCAGACAGGGATTTGAGGCCAATGGGACTTTGGGATAGGCTCCTTAACTGTCTCCTGGATGGCATGCCTAGTATCTGCTACAAAGCTATTTACAGATATAGATGATCTCACCTTTTTATAGGATTACAAAGTTACAAGGTGGAGAGAGTAAGTTTGAAAGGCTGTCTTCAGCTTGCCCATCCTATAGGAAAGGAGATAGCTCTGAATCATTGCTTAGGTGATGCCTAGAGGAAGCCGTAAGTGCAGCACACTTGGAGTTTGAGCCTGCAGAGCACAGTCTGACAAGGGCCTGTGCTGCCCATGTGGACAGAGACATTCATGCTCCTCATGTGCACCATCACAAGAGATGAGAGAGCTACTATGAGGACTAGGTCCACTAGGTCCAGCAGACTGGCCAACTCCCAACTGCCTGGCTCTTGCATTGTCAGAAGAATGAATGAGCTGATTAAACCCTCCAGCAAAGGAATGGATAGACTGAATGTCTAATGTCTGGGCTGGAGGTGCCTACCTGTTGCCCCCTATGAAGGAAATAGTGGTTCAGTTGGGTGAAGGAAGGAGTTGCTGGGCAAGACCCGAAAACATTTATGGCTTGTTCACTACTTTCTCTCTCATTCTGATTCTAGACCCTGTTTCAGCTTGAGATGTTATATGATTTTACCTTTCCTAAATATATACTTGTTATGTCTCCTGATCTACATAACTGATGCATGATGGGAGAAACAAAATATAGTTTCCAAAAGGAGTAATACACATTCTAAAGTGCTTACTATAATACAGTTCTCTATTACCAAGGAATCACCCTAAGTGAGAGAGCATTAAACAGTTAACTCACAAGTTGCCATCACTACCCTACTACAAAGAGGCCTGATTTGTTTCACTTCCCTCAATTCCCATAGTTTATCAAACTGTGGGGTATGGAACAATCCCCACAAAGAAACACTGACACTGAAATTATTTTTGTAGCCATCTCATGATAAAGAAATGTTTATGTGAATTTCACTAGACATATGCTTGCCACCTAAGGGAAGAGAAAATGAGTGTTGAACTCAGGGTTATGACCCTGTTCTCCTCTCTATCAGTATACCCTGATTGAAAACTGATCCTGATCCAGCTTACCAGATATTTTACACATTATAGCATGTTAAACAGTGGAAAAAGTAGCCCTGCAAACTGAAGTTACCCAATATATTTCATCAGCTCATATTACCACGTTAATGCAGGTTACCATAACTCATACTGCTTACCATTACATAGGACCTAACTTGATTTTATTTATATGTCTGTGTGTGTGTGTGTGTGTGTACGTGCGTGCGTGCATGCGTGTGTGTGTGTGTGTATGTGTGTATGTGTGTGTTTGTGTATGTATATATATATATATATATATATATATATATATATATATATATATATATATATATATGTTTATATATACACTGATCACATAACTGAAGAAAAAGCAATTCCAGACCACTTGCTGTGGCTTCACAACAGTGGTCTAATAGTTGGTACTAATACTTAAAGCCTGTAAGGATGCATCTGTCCAACCTTGGATTATCTAGAACATATGCAACCCTACAGTAAACTGAATATAAATAAAAAGGTGAAGTCAATTACTATAGTCAGTGGGCTTTATGATGTTACAGTACCTGGAAAACATGTTTTGATTGTTACTGGTAAATGACTATTGAAAGACATAATTTGCAGCAGAAAGAATCTCATATGTGTATCATCATCTTCACTCCGTAATGCACACAGCACATAATCCCCCTCCACAACTTTCCACACCAAAGTTACCACATATGGTGCCACTGTGTAAGAGCTCAGATGAGGGAATTGCCCACCACTACTTATCTACATCAGTCTGCAGCCATGATACTATACAGATCACAGCGTCTCATGAATAGTTTTATTTTTTATAGAAGTTGTTGAAATATTAATTTTACATTGCAATGAAATGTTTCATAGTTTCTTAATACTGTGCAATAGTCAGAGACCATCATAATGCAAACACCACTTTCCATGCATATACATTTCTACCAAACCAAGTATCAGCAGCCTTTATAAATACATTTAATGAACTACAATGCCTAGCATGCAATAACAACTTACTCCAACTCCTAACTAAGCTAAATTAATAAATCTTGCTCTTAAAGCTGTTTTAATTTGAAGGTATAATTTATTCCCTTATGCATTTTGAGAATTCATTCATTTTAACAAATAGCAAAAGCCAATACTCCAAGAGTATAATATGCTAAACAAAGTTTGTCACACAACCATTTATAACATATTCAGTATAAATTAAGTTTTTGTTTTCTAAATACTCACAATAGTTAATATTCCTGTACTAATTTCATTTTGTTGCACTTTTAAATCACATAGCTTCAGGGGTGGCTCATGCTATAGGACTGCAGGACTGCAGCCTCCCCCCCAGCTGTGCAAACAAAACAAAATAAAAAAATGGAAAGAAAATAGAAAAAAGGAAAGAAAACAAATAAAAAAACGTTTTCTCGAGTCCTGGAACGACTTGCACATGCGTGATTTAATTTCCCGGAACTAACGTATGCGAGTTTCACAGATTGGGAACTCCAGACTGCTTTGTCATCAGTCCGGAGGAGGAAAGGCCATCTCTGCCATGCAACCCAGAAATCTATGCGGTGATGACCACACAGAATGGAAAATGTCTGGACTGCAACACTGGAGGAGCCAGGGAACTGAAACAAAAGGTGTGTGGACTGGAGCCCTTCTCTCAACTGAGACAAAAGGTGTGTGGACTGTAGCCCTTCTCTTGGCACAGGTAAGAACTGAGATGAAAGAGGTGTGTGTGTGTGTGCTATATGGTGGTGGGTAGAGAACAGGCTTGAACGCTGTATCTTGGGCGCAGGTGGCAAGAGTCTGAAGTCCTTACCTACCACCATTTGTCAATACAGTGCAGATTTTTCCCTCATACTTGTTATGTTCCTCATAAGGTCTGTGTTTTCTGTATGTGTCCTTGCAAAGTCAGTAGTTCATTGGTGCAGTCAGTAGTGCATTGGTGCAGTGGTAGCATTGTTGCTTGACAGCTACAGGTTCTCTGGTTTGGTTCTTGCTGGGGTGCCTTATGTGAGGAGTCTGTATCTCCTCCCTGTGTTTGTGCGGGTATCCTCCCAGCTTACAAAGACATGTATCTGTCTGTTTCTCCCTGGGCCTCTGCTGAAAATTGGCTTTTGTTCAAAGTCAGACTTTCCTGGTTAACAAGTGTTAAAAATTACAAACATTTCAATTTCAGACCTCATATTCTTCAGAAAATACATGGTAATACAAAAGCTTATATTCTAGCAATTTTCTAAGTTTATAAGATGGATATTTGAAATTTGTCCCTAATTTTGGGACTGTATTCCCCCATTATTGGCTTTGTCCAGGTTTTTTTGTGTTATGGCAAGAACTGAATTCAATGAATTTGTTTGGGGGCTGTGTTCCCTCATTACTGGCTTTGGCCGAGTGTTTTTTGCTAAGAGGTTGAGAGCTATGGTGAGAACTGAATTCACTGAATATGTTTGGGGGCTGTATTCCCCCATTATTGGCTTTGTTCAGTTCAGGTGTTTTATCTAAGAGGTTGACAGCTATGGTGAGAACTGAATTAACTAAATGTAGCCATTTAAGTTTCAGTCTTCCTTTTTTCACTAAACAGTTTATTTGGCATAGTGGTATGTTGCTGGGACTGTTTTGCACAGGGTCCTGGGTTCAAGACTTGGCAGTGAAATGTATGATGATAACACAGCATTTTATTCTAGCAACTTTCCAACATTATACAAGCAATGTTTAAAATGTGTCCCTGTAACTGTAATAATCAGAGTTATAGATTACTTTTATTTCAGAAATGCATGTAGATTATTTTATTTTGGCAGCTGCTCAAGTTATCAGTACTAATATTAAAAAAGTGTCCCTTCTTTGACAGGTACCCAGCTGTATTGTGTGGTTATTTTATATTTTTGTATCACATTATTGGTCCATTTTTCATAAAATTTTGTTTTCTTTGGCAAATTAGTGGCAAATCATTAAAGACTGAAGTTAGAAAATAATGACAGACAGCCCTGTTTTTTGGGCTATTGCCCCCCCCCCCAATAAATGTTGGCTTTTCCAGATTTCTTGTGCTGCAAAGTTCAGAGATACAGCTGAGTGAGTAGATTTTACAAGGAGCTGAGAGCTGCAGGGGAGCAAAAGTTTACTGCTTCTTATGCTGAGTCTACTTGTGTTGTTAATAGCACAACAGGTAGTGTACTTGCTTTTGATGCAGAAGGCTGTGGGTTTTACTACCACAGTAAATAGATGCATTGTTGATACTGTCCTGTGTTGCAAAGGGGGTGGATGATGCACTCCTTTTTGGCGAAGATACCTACTAACTATGAACCTGTCATCAGTTTGCCATCCATTCCCTATTGCAGTATTACTAGCTTATCATTTTTTAGTGTAAGATAGGCAATTTATTCCTCAAGTGCAACAGGCACTTTATTTGTAGATGAAACAATGAAATATAAAGTTATTTGCTAGCAGCAACCTCTTCATTAGTTACAGATCTCTTTATTGTGGAATGATTTAGATGACTTTTACTTTTACAGAGATTGTGCATATGTACTGATACTGGTGGACTGTAGGAGTTTGAGTAGACTTTTATGATGGAAATGTTCTGAATTGGGCAGTTTTGTCATTATTGGTGCATGCATTTTGTTTCATTGTTTACTGGAAAATTTTCAAAACAATAAATTTAAAACGCCCTCTAAAACTGCGCTGTATTGTACAAGGAATATAATTTAATACAATCAGTAAGGTGTATGAAAGAGCATGTGTATGTTTTGTGTGCAAGGGGCCTGTGATTTGAAAACACCCCAAACCCAAAGTTAATCTTTATCTGCCACTGGCAAAATGTATTTTCTTTGAATGTGAGTTTCAATGCTGTTTCAATGAATGTGAGTTTCAAGGGCAGAGAAGTTTTAATGCTAAGTCTGTTTTCATTGCGAGACTGCATTGCTTTGTTTAGCAGATATCTATTAGTGTTTGCGCTGTAAAATGCAAAATAAAACTTTCAAATGAAGTCCAAATCATCTCAGAAATAAAGCAGCATGCACATTAGGGTTTATGGTAAATGGGGTGAAATAGCCAAGTAATGGTTCATTGGAATGGCTGCAGGGGGGAGGCTCTTTTCAACCATGATTTTGTGAGGGGGAAGGGCAGCAAACTCAAAGACAGCCCCGACTGAACTATACCTCTCAACTGTTCAGATTTTTGCAGAATGAACAGATTTTTGCTTCTTATTTTTGTTTGTTCCTCATAAAATTTGTGGTTTTCTGGCAAATCATTTAGGAATGAAGTCACTAAATAATGGCAAACACTGAGTTTCAGACTTCATAACCTTCAGAAAAATGCATGCTAAAGCAAGACCTGTTACTCTATCAACTGTTTCAGTTTATACAAGAGCAATTTTTAGTACTGTTTATATGTTCCCCCAATATATTTGGCTTTGTCCATATTTCCTGCATTAACAGGTTGAGAGGTACGTGCAAATAAATTGATTTATAGAATTAGGCATAGCCAAACCTCTCAACTGTCCCCAATTTTGGCTCAAAATGTTGCTTTTCCCCTAATAATTCCTCTGCAAAATAGCAATTTTGGAAGAAAACGTGGAAGTTTTACAATTAATTAATAACTGTAATAATCAGAGTTATAGATTACTTGTATTTCAGAAATGCATGTAGATTCTTTTATTTTTGTCAGCTGCTCAAGATATCAGTACTAATATTAAAATGTGTCCCTTCTTTGACAGGTACCCAGCTGTATTGTGTGGCTATTTTATATTTTTGCATCACATTTTTGATCCATTTTTCATAAAATTGTGTTTTGTTGGCAAACTAGTGGCAAATCATTAAAGACTGAAGTTAGAAAATAATGACAGACATTTCAGTTTCAGATTTCATACCTTTCAGAGAATTCATACTAATGCAAGACCTACTATACTATTATCTTTCTAAGTTTATAAGAGCAATATTTAAAAATTGTCCTTATTTCTGGGCCTTTGTCTGACTTCTATATATGGCTTTGTCCAGATTTCTTGCTCTGAGGTTAAGAGGTATGACAAAGGTGTTAGGGCCATCACAGTCAGTCAGAGACATTTCATAGGTTCATAGGTTCATAGGTTGGTACTAGGCTATCGGCCCTAGGGCCTATACAAGCCTAGCCATAAAAATTCCCTGGCTATTACTTCCCTGGTCCCCTGTCTAACAGGGCACTTGACGTGATCCCTGGGGTGAATTTCCTATCTCCCATCCAATCGTCAAGGTTCTTTTTGAAGAGGGCCAAAAAGACACTCAGCTTGACATGTATGGGCAGTCTATTCCAGAGTATGGGGAGTCTCTGGGTCAGGAACCTATCCCTCCAGCATGTTTTGCTCATTATGATGACTAGGTTTAGATCCCTGGAGCATGTGGCTCTGAGGGATTGGGATTTCTTTAAGTGTAACATGTGCGACAGCTCTGGGTTTGACATGGCCTTGTATGTTAAGCAGAGATCGCCTCTGAGCAGGCAATATGCGACAGAGTATAGCTAGAGTTTTTTAGATGGTCAGCATAGGGCATCTGCTTTAGGCTTGTGATTCTTTTAGTGAGGTGGCATACTTCTTGCACCTCACTCCTCCATGTAGTGACTCTGGATGTGTCCAAGCAAGGCAAGTTGCAGTTATGCAGTGTAAATGTGCAGAGTATCCCCCCATTCAAGGTAGACACAAGTACTACAGTGGCTTTTCATCTGTCCTTGATTTTGCAGAATGTTCTGGTTTCTGTCATATTTTTATACTGTTGATTTATGCTTATTATTATTCAGAAAGTGTGTGTTGCTTGTGTTTAAGTAGCAATGCTTTAATGACCAGCAGGTAAGCTTGTCTGAGATTGTAAGGTGCAAGTAAGTTTTAATAAGCATACTGTTAAAGAATTCCCAACATTGAAAGCCTTTCTATTGTTGCCATGCAGAGAATACTTACATAACTAGATAATGTATAAGCCTTGGGTATTGAAATGCATATGACAGTATTTGTAATAAAGGATAGGATTACATTATTTTAAGAAGCTCATTATATTTGTTGGAGTTGGAGACATGCAGTCATCTTTGCAGGCTTTACCTACAAACTAAACAGAATGCCAATCTATCGTGTGTGGTCCATAACCTGTGCAGTAATTCTTTAAGCAATGTATGTTGAGCTTGGTTCTTGCTTGCTTTTCATTTTTTACTTTGATCATGTTTTCCCCATGAAACAAGTAGATAGTTGTCAGGCAGCAGGATAAGAAACATTTTTACAACTGGGGGTATCACAGAGATTCCTACTTTCAGCATGTTACTTGGTACTTTAATAAAGCTGAATATAAATTATAAATAGAACTGCAGTGCAAGGAGTAGTGGTTTGAGTTGAGTGCTGCTTGTTTTTCTTATACATGATTTTGACTGGCATTCCAGTAATGTATTTAAAAAGTAATTTATTTTTTCATGCCTCACAACCTTTTTGTTTCCATCAAGATATTAAGTCAGCTGTCATGCAGCCAATGCATTGAAATATTTTTTTTCTTTTACACTTCATTTTGTCTTGATTGGACTCTCATAATGATGGTTTGGCACCCAGGGCAGCGTATTTAATTAAAGTTACAGTTTTTGTGGTTTTGAGCATAGCTCCTCTCCTTTTCAGTTGACCACACCCATTCCCATTGCCCCCACCCATCCAGCTGTCTCCTGCAGCCCCCCCCCCCCTTTGATTTGACATCACCAGCTGCCACTGCTTAGTTTAGGCACATAATGAAGACTTATACTCTATAACGGGCCTAAAATAAGTCATGAACAATTGTACTACAAATTATGAACATCTACAACTATTTTTAGCAATATTCCCAATACACATGCCACTTTTGCTTTACCATTACATGCATAATTTTTAAATTGTAACCTAGAATTAACATGTATCTCTAAGTCCTTATGTTCAAAAATATCCCAAATGGTAGTTACTCCCAAACATGGGTCTTGATTAGGTCTAAAAAATCTGAAATACATCACTCCATGTTTCAATAAATTAATATGCAAGCCATAACTATTTAACCAGTGAGACACATCCAAAATCTAAGAGATACTAACTTCAGAATCATGATGATGAAAATGCACCGGTTTTAATATCATCTGCATATGTAGATACCCAGAAGGTGGTGTTCTTTGGAAGTAATGATAGAACATAAATAGAATTTGGCCCAGTACTGAACCCTGAGAAACACCCGTGAAAACCAGTAACTAGCTGGAATAGTGACGGCCCAACTTAACACTTTGATGTCTATTTCTTAGTCAACATTCTACAAAATCAATAATGTAAGGATTACTATTCCATGCTGTTGAAGAATCTGTTAATAAACCATAAGGAGTACTATCAAAAGTCTTTGATAGGTCAAAGTATACACCACCAGTACTGGTACCATTATCCAATGCTACACTGACATATCATAATGTTGCACCAAGATAGTCACGGTAGAACCTTTATTAATGAAACTATGCTAGTTTCAATCTGCTAATGCAAAATCATTACCATTGTGACTTTACAGTGAGAACAAACACCTCTCAAAACACTTATCCATTAAAGATGTTAAACTAATAGTGCAGCAGTTAGAAATAGTGTCATGTGCACCACTGGGACAATGAATGCTGACTTCCTTATTACTCGCATCACAGTGTTTACCAAAAGACTGGTGAATAATGAAGTTAAAAGCCCTAAAACATGATGCTTAAGGCTGTTAATAACATAACCTTGTACAAAATCAAGTCCATTTGAGCCATTATTCTTGACCCTCTATAAAGCTATTCTAACCATGTCTCTTGCTAATCTGGCAAAACATTCGTTCATAAGTTTTTCAATGTCCCTCTTATTACTGATAAGAATGTCCTCATTCAGTATTGTCTAATGCTAGCATTCACATTCTTAGTGCCATTAACACGACTATAACATTTCTTTTTTTATTTCTGCTTATTTCTAATGAGTCTTCATGTGCACTTTTAGAGCTCATTATTAAAATTTTAAATTATTTATTCATTTGATTTAAAGCTTTCCTAGCAGCAGTTGATCCATATTTTATATAAAGGCAATATTTTTTTGTCTTTTCTTCCTTAAAAAGTTAAGTTTCTTAGTCCGCCAAACTGGTCTTAATTAATTTGTACCAATAAGACTGACTTTTTTACAGCAATCCACTATTTGTACAATAGATTCTCAAACATAACCTAGACAGCAGTTGAATCATGCTGACATTTATCTCTCCATTTGGCATCTTGTAAGTCCTGAGCTGGTTCATATTTATTAAATCCAATGTATGCTAAGTATTTAGCTATACCTGTGAGTTATTAGTGAATGATGTAGCCTGTAATCAGAATTTGGTAGATCTGCCTGAAACACATCAATATAATGTGGCAACCTGCAAAATGAAACAATAATACTGAGAAAATAAAAAGGTACTCTACGGCTTATAAGAAATTGTTTTCTACAACCCTGCCTTACTAACAACTGTTTACATAACAGACAGCACTATATCATAACCTCTGTCTCAATGTATGGAGGCATGCACCAACTGCTATTCAGAAATTGACACTGACAGTGTGTATAACTCTGATGAAGAAGTCCATTTTACCAGAACTGACTGAATGCAATACAGTAAGTATATTTTCATTCTGCTCCCTTCTGCTGACCCAGATGTGGATTAGATTAGGAGCAGGGAAATGTTTATCTACATTGCCTGATACAGGTAATGGACATACCTTGTAAATGGCTACATCCAGAGTTAATCTACAAATGTATCCAGCAAGCATAGAACCATAATCATAGCAGAATTGTATTGCCGAGGGTTATCAAGGGTTGTTTGATAGTGTTATGACAACTATAGATATACACTATGGTACAGGTAGATAACAGTGCACCACGAGCCTTCCCTGCTCTGCTATAATGGCCACGAGAAATTCATAAATACTTTAGCCTTTTTAGCCATAACTGTGCAGCGGGTTGCTTTTGCATATTTACAATGTAAGAGATCTCTCACTATTTGGATTTAATTAGTAGGATCTCAATGGTGTCACTCAGTGTGAGATATTAGCTAGATATGAGCATTACTCGATGAGTTAACTACAAACTTACAGTGTTAAATATTGTACTGCATTTTGTCTATTTATTTCATTGAATATTGTGGTCTGTGTCTCTCTCTAAATATTTATTTTTCTGTTTAATTGTTTAATAGAATAATGTGGTCTCTCTCTGTCTCTGCAGTTACTGTGGGCTATTGTGTTTCACTTCATTGATATTCAGTGTTAAACTCTTAGCCTAGAGGGTCTCTCTGCATTTACAAGTATTAGACACATATCTTTCAATTTATTACTGCTCAATATCTGAGTTTTTTGGCTTCTGCTACATACCTACAATCAAATGCATTACTAGCTGAGTTAAGTACAAACTTGCAGTGTTAAAGATTGTACTGCATTTTATTTTTTGTTTGTCTATTTAATTGTTTCATTGAATATTGTGGTCTGTGTCTCTCTGCAGTTATTCATTTTTCTATTTAATTGTTTCATAGAACACTGTGGTCTCTCTCTGTCTCTGCAGTTAGTGAGGACTATTGTGTTTCACTTCATTGATATCCAAAGTTAAATTCTTAGCCTAGAAGGTTTCTTTGTATTTATAAGTGTTAGTCACATATCTTTGAATTTATTACTGTTCAATATCTGAGTTGTTTGGCTTCTGCTACATACCTACAATCAATTGCATTATTAGCTGAGTTAAGTACAAACTTGCAGTGTTAAAGATTGTACTGCATTTTTTTGTCTATTTAATTGTTTAATGGAATATTATGGTCTGTGTCTCTCTATAGTTATTTATTTTTCTATTTAATTGTTTCATCGAATACTCTGGTCTCTCTCTGTCTCTGCAGTTATTGGGGGACTATCATGTTTCACTTTGTTGATATTCAGTGTTAAACTCTTAGCCTAGAGGGTTTCTCTGTATTTATAAGTGTTAGTCACATATATTTGAATTTATTACTGTTCAATATCTGAGTTGTTTGGCTTCTGCTACATACCTACAATCAATTGCATTATTAGCTGAGTTAAGTACAAACTTGCAGTGTTAAAGATTGTACTGCATTTTTTTGTCTATTTAATTGTTTAATGGAATATTATGGTCTGTGTCTCTCTATAGTTATTTATTTTTCTATTTAATTGTTTCATCGAATACTCTGGTCTCTCTCTGTCTCTGCAGTTATTGGGGGACTATCGTGTTTCACTTTGTTGATATTCATTGTTAAACTCTTAGCCTAGAGGGTTTCTCTGTATTTATAAGTGTTAGTCACATATCTTTGAATTTATTGCTGCTCAATATCTGAGTTGTTTGGCTTCTGCTGCATACCTACAATCAACTGCATTACTAGCTGTGTTAATTACAAGCTTGCAGTGTTAAAGATTGTACTGCATTTTATTTTTTGTTTATTTAATTGTTTCATTGAATATTGTGGTCTGTGTCTCTCTGTAGTTATTTATTTTTTATTTAATTGTTTCCTAGAATACTGTGGTCTCTTTCTGTCTCTGCAGTTAGTGGGGGGCTATTGTGTTTCACTTCACTGATATTCAGTTTTAAACTCTTAGTCTAGAGGGTTTCTCTGTATTTATAAGTGTTAGTCACATATATTTGAATTTATTACTGCTCAATATCTGAGTTGTTTGGCTTTTGCTACATACCTACAATCAGCTGCATTACTAGCTGAGTTAATTACAAACGTGCAGTGTTAAAGATAGTACTGCATTTTATTTTTTTGTCTATTTAATTGTTTCATTGAATATTGTGGTCTGTGTCTCTCTGTAGTTATTTATTTTGTATTTAATTGTTTCATAGAATACTGTGGTCTCTCTCTGTCTCTGCAGTTAGAGGGGGCTATTGTGTTTCACTTCATTGATATTCAGTGTTAAACTCTTAGCCTAAAATGTTTCTCTGTATTTATAAGTGTAAGTCACATATCATTGAATTTATTACTGTTCAATATTTGAGTTGTTTGGCTACTGCTACATACCTACAATCAACTGCATTACTAGCTGAGTTAAGGACAAACCTGCAGTGTTAAAGATTGTACTGCATTTTATTTTTTATTTTTTTGTCTATTTAATTGTTTCGTAGAATACTATGGTCTCTCTCTGTCTCTGCAGTTAGTGGGGGCTATTGTGTTTCACTTCATTGATATTCAGTATTAGATTCTTAGCCTAGAGGGTTTTGCTGTATTTATAAGTGTTAGTCACATATCTTAGAACTTATTACTGCTCTGTATCTGAGTTGTTTGGCTTCTGCTACATACCTACAATCAACTGCATTACTAGCTGAGTTAAGTACAAACTTGCAGTGTTAAGATTGTACTGCATTTAATTTTTTTGTCTATTTAATTGTTTAATTGACTATTGTAGTCTGTGTTTCTCTATAGTTATTTATTTTTTTATGTAATTGTTTCATCAAACACTGTGGTCTCTCTCTGTCTCTGCAGTTAGTGGGGACTATTGTGTTTCACTTCATTGATATTCAAAGTTAAACTGTTAGCCTAGAGGGTTTCTTTGTATTTATAAGTGATAGCCACATATCTTTGAATGTGTTACTGTTCAGTATCTGAGTTGTTTGACTTCTGCTACATACCTACAATCAATTGCATTCCTAGCTGAGTTAAGCACAAACTTGCAGTGTTAAAGATTGTACTGCATTTTATTTTTTTTTGTCTATTTCATTGTTTAATGGAATATTATGGTCTGTGTCTCTCTATAGTTATTTATTTTTCTACTTAATTGTTTCATCAAATACTGTGGTCTTTCTCTGCAGTTATTTATTTTTTATTTAATTATTTCCTAGAACACTGTGGTCTCTCTCTGTCTCTGCAGTTAGTGGGGGCTATTGTGTTTCACTTCATTGATATTCAGTGTTAATCTCTTAGCCTAGAAGTGTTCTATGTATTTATAAGTGTTAGTCACATATCTTTGAATTTATTACTGCTCAATATCTGAGTTGTTCGGCTTCTGCTACATACCTACAATCAATTGCATTACTAGCTGTGTTAATTACAAACTTGCAGTGTTAAAGATTGTACTGCATTTTATTTTTTGTCTAATTGTTTCATTGAATATTGTGGTCTGTGTCTCTCTGTAGTTATTTATTTTTTATTTAATTGTTTCATAGAATACTGTGGTCTCTCTCTGTCTCTGCAGTTAGTGGGGGCTATTGTGTTTCACTTCATTGATATTCAGTGTTAAACTCTTGGCCTAAAGGGTTTCTCTGTATTTATAAGTGCCACATATCTTTGAATTTATTACTGTTCAATATCTGAGTTGTTTGGCTTCTGCTACATACCTACAATCAACTGCATTTCTAGCTGAGTTAAGTACAAACTTGCAGTGTTGAAGATTGTAATGCATTTTATTTATTTATTTTTTTTGTCTAATTGTTTCACTGAGTATTGTGGTCTGTGTCTCTCTGCAGTTATTTATTTTTCTATTTAATTATTTCATAGAATGCTATGGTCTCTCTCTGTCTCTGCAGTTAGTGGGGGCTATTGTGTTTTACTTCATTGATATTCAGTGTTAAATTCTTAGCCTAGAGGGTTTCTCTGTATTTATAAGTGCTAGTCACAAATCTTAGAATTTATTACTGCTCTGTATCTGAGTTGTTTGGCTTCTGCTACATACCTACAATCAACTGCATTATTCACTGAGTTACGTACAAACTTGCAGTGTTAAAGATTGTACTGCATTTTATTTATTTATTTTTTGTATGTTTAATTGTTTCATTGAATATTGTGGTCTGTGTCTCTCTGTAGTTATTTACTTTTCTATTTAATTGTTTCAAAGAATACTGTGGTCTCTCTGTCTCTGCAGTTAGTGGGGAATATTGTGTTTCACTTTATTGATATTCGGTGTTAAACTCTTAGACTAGAGGGCTTCTTTGTATTTATAAGTTTTAGTCACATATCTTTGAATTTATTACTGCTCAATATCTGAGATGTTTGGCTTCTGCTACATACCTACAATCAACTGCATTACTAGCTGAGTTAAGTACAAACTAGCAGTCTTAAAGATTGTACTGCATTTTATTTTTTTGTCTATTTGTTTCATTGAATATTGTGGTCTGTGTCTCTCTGTAGTTATTTATTTTTCTATTTAATTATTTCATAGAATACTGTGGTCTCTGTCTCTGCAGTTAGTGGGGGCCATTGTGTTTCACTTCATTGATATTCAGTGTTAAATTCGTAGCCTAGAGGGTTTCTCTGTATTTATAAGTGTTAGCCACATAACTTTGAATTTATTACTACTCAATATCTGAGTTGTTTGGCTTCTGCTCCATACCTATAATCAACTGCATTACTAGCTAAGCTAAGCTAAGTACAAACTTGCAGTGTTAAAGTTTGTACTGCATTTTATTTTTTGTCTGTTTAATTGCTTCATTGAATATTGTGGTCTGTGTCTCTCTGTAGTTATTTATTTTTCTGTTTCATTGTTTCATGGAATACTGTGGTCTCTCCCTGTCTCTGCAGTTAGTGAGGGCTATTGTGTTTCACTTCATTGATATTCAGTGCTAAACTCTTAGCCTTGAGGGGTTATTTGTATTTATAAGTGTTAACCACATATGTTTGAATTTATTACTGCTCAATATCTGAGTTGTTTGGCTTTTGCTACATACCTGCAATCAACTGCATTACTAGCTGAGTTAGTACAAACTTGCAGTGTTAAAGATTGTACTGCATTTGTTTTTTGTTTTTTTTTGTCTATTTAATTATTTCTTTGAATATTGTGGTCTCTCTCTGTCTCTGCTGTTAGTTTCCCACCTGCCCTCCCTGGTCTTGTTCAGCTCTATCCCAGTATAGTGTCACTATCTCATTCTACCTAATACAGAGAGAACATTTGTGAAGGGCAGGTCACTATGGACCTTAATTTTAAATTATCTTCTGTTTCTCTTTTCTCCCTTCCTACTTTCCCAAAAAACTTCTAAGCTTATTTCCTGATTTTCCTATAACTAGTCTAGTCCAGATACAGATTTGCTGTAACCAGGACTATTTGTAAGCTTTTGAGCCCCCAAAATCTTTCTCTGTTGGAGGGAAGCCTTCTAGCTTATCAGTGGAAGTGGTAAGCACTAGGTAGCCTATCTACCACAAGAGTGGTTTCTTGCCCAGAAATTGTACTTTATTGCCATTTGGGCAGTTTTTCCATTTCTTTCAACTTTCTGGTTTAAAACCCACATTTGCATTTATTTCCCAACTTTCCTGTAACTAGTCTAGCCCAGATACAGATTTGCTGTATCCAGGACTGTTTGTAAGCTTATGAGCCCCCCAAGCCTTTCTATGTTGGAGGAAAGCATTCTAGCTTATCAGTGGGAGTGGTAAGCACTAGGTAGCCTATCTACCACAAAATCCAGGTACAAATTCTTAGTTTTAGCACTTGAATTTTCTTATTCATGCTCAGTACTTGTTCAAATGTTATTAGCACTAAATAAGCTACAAATTACTACAGCACTCAACATTCCTCTTTAGCTAGAGGAAAACAGTTTTAGTACTTACTTTCCTCACTTGCTTAAAGAAAAACAGCTCTTATACTCACTTTCCTCACTTGTCTAGAGGAAAGCAGTTTTTTATTCAGGCATGTCCAAGGGTCAGCTCCCAGTGTTTTCTTCTGTCTATCTGATGAATCTGGGCATTGTGGGGCAATGTAGCAATTGCCTCATGTACACAGACAACCCTCTTTGCCTACCACCCAATACCACAACCTGTGAGAGATGCACTTATCTAGCCAAACTGGAGGTAAAGCTCTCTCCAATCAAGACTGAACTTGGCAGTCAAGAGGAGAAGGCAAACATTTGCACCACACCACACTCATCACATAGTCCTACTAAACCTACAACACCAAAATCCACACATAGAAACACAAAAACATCCACAAAGGTTGTCAATAATAATCTGTTCAAGCAACAGAGACATCCAAAGCAGAAACACAAGCAACCTCCTCCCCCAACACAACCCAAATGACACATAGCCCACAGACTCAGTGTGCCAATAAACCACAACCCATAAGGCAAAACAACATAGCCAACACACTAGTCATAGGTGACTCTATAGTAAGGCACACTGATGCCCCACTCACCAGGCTAAACAAGGAGAAGGTTACTATCAGCTGCCTGTCAGCTGCCAGGATCCACCACATAACCCACGCACTCAGGTCACTCGACAACAAGTACAAATATGACTCTGTCATTGTCCATGTTGGTGTGAATGACCTGAGATGTACCTCCCTGGACTACATGAAAAGAGACATGGAAGAGCTCTCCGATCTTGTAGCCCAGGCAGGTATGACCCTAGCCCTGAGTAGCATCCTGCCATCACCCAGAATGATACTGCAGTACAATGACAAAATGATTGACTTCAACAATTGGCTAAACTTCTGGTGTCATTCTAAGGGAATCCAGCATCAGTCTGCCTGGGACGACATGGTTGACAGACCACAATGCTTTGCCAGAGATGGCCTGCATCTGTCGCCCCTGGGATTCTGGATACTGGCTAACTGTCTTGCCACCCCTATAGTGCTTTTTTTAGGCAAGATACAAATGACAAATTCACCACCATAACAGGAACAGGCAAGCAAAAACTGAGGGTAATGCTACTCAATGCTAGAAGTCTAAATCTCAAAATGCACTCACTCGAGGCACTCCTTAAAATGGAGAACATTGATATCTGTGCAGTGGCTGAGACCTGGTTCAAGGCTCTAGAGAGCACCCCTGCATTACCAGGCTATAACTCATACCACATGTTTTGGCCATCTAACCTGGACAAGAACACCAAAGATGAAGGTGTGTCCATATTCATTAAGGATATCCACACCTCCAGGCTAGTTGCGCAGCATAATGCATCTGAGGTTATCCAAGTGTAACTAACTCTGGGCAAAACTGCAATCCAAATTGTAGCTTGCTACAGATCCCCCACCATGCCCCAGGATTCCCACTCCTCTTTTCTTGATATACTGGAAAATATCAGGGTTCAACCAAACATCCTAATAATGGGTGATTTCAACTACCCCACCATTAACTGGGAAAACTACTCATGTACCAACACCATCACTCTGCGCTTTCTGTAATTCATAAATTCCAATGCCTTGGATCAACTTATCCACACCCCCATCAGTGGCAACAATATCTTAGACCTAGTCATTACCAACATGAGTGACCAGTGTTCCACACCTGAAGTGAACTCCTCTTTGGTTAGATCCAATCATAAGCTAATCACCCTAGATATCCGCATTCTGCCCCCACCGACTATTAAGGAATCCACTGTAAAAAATGTCTCCAAAGCCAACTCTATGCTTCTTAAGACAGAAGTGATGAACTTCATGATGCCCATGCAGATGGACAATACAGTTACAACTGCTGAATCTTACACAAATGCACTATATAAGCATTTACATGAGTGCATGGTTCGTGCTATCCCAAACAGAGCCAAGACGTTATCCTCCAAAAAAAGGAAGCCAATCTGGTGGTCCCCTGCCATAAACAAACTCTACAACAGAAGGAAGAAACTGTTGCAAAAGAGAGTAAAATCCCATGAGTGGAAGAGCTCCCTGGTCAGCTTCAGTAAGAAGCTGAGATCCTTTATAAGATCCTCCAAAGCTAGCTATGAAAACAAAATCACCACTGATTCTAAGGGCAACCACAAAGCATTCTATAGCTATGTCAAGAATCTCAATGGCAACACCCAGATCTGCTCTGAGTTACAACACAACGGCACAAAAATTACAGAACCAACTGATATTGCCAACATCCTGGTAGATAGGTTCAGTGCTAACTTTACCCCCCTCTCATCCCCTAAAGGGCCCATATCTATACAGGAAGAATGCAGAGTCCCTCTAATCACATCTATGCAAGTAAAAGCTGCACTCTCTAAAACCAAAAAACTACTGTTTTTCATCCTCTGTGTTTTGCATATACATTTTTATGAAAATATTTATATCCAAACTTTTATATAAATTTTGTTCTTTATAGCTATGGCTATGATTAAAAGAAATGTGCAGCAGCTCTGTATGTTTTTATAATGTCATAAATGTGCTATAAGTTTAAGAAATGTTTTATCCCATAATGCAATTAACCTGATTTGTCAGGTGCTAGCATTTTGTGATGAGTGTAGCATCAGTCTTGTGGTGCTGCCATTCTGTGTATCACTAAAGTTGACATTATTTTCTGCCCACAAAGATGAATGGGTAACCAAAGGTGCATAGTCTGACATGATTCCAGAACTAGGATCTTTTTCAGAAAGAAGCAACAAAAACACAATTTCAGATCAAAAAATTATGCCAGCTAGTCAAGTGAAGACTATCAAACTCATTGACAGCTAGTAGTTTTTCTTCTTAAACAGATTGTTTTACTGAGTTTCTGTGTTCAGCCCTAAAATGAGTTTTCATTGAATATGCAGAACTTTAATTCACCAGGGTCATTTGAATTTACAAAGCCAGCTGTTGGGCCAACACAGAGGCATAGGTTCACATATTTCAGAATAGTAACTAAGTTAGATAAAGAAACTGAAGAAATCCAGGTAAACACTTCGTTGCCTGGGCATGGATGTGAAGGCAATAAATAGTTCATTTTCATTGTTTAAGGGCCAGAGTATTACATGAGTCAGTAACAAGTAACCTGAATAAACATTTTGTGCCAAGAAAAAAAAAAATATTATACATGAATGGACAATCCTTCAACAGATATGTAAGTTAGACATGAAAATTGATAAGCTTTTATAAGGAAACTTGTATGAATGGCTGAAACTGAGGGTTTGGCAAAATAAAGTTGATCTGATTAAAGACACAGTTGTATTAGGCTAGCTGATACCGAAGTATCTAAAAAGCTACAATTAGAACTGACTTTAACTTTCAAAGGCAAAACTTGCCAAAAAAGCTTAAATTAATAATGCAACAAAAATGCTAATAGAAATATGGCAAATAATATGTGTAAGGTAATATACAGAGAAAATGGCAAGTCTAAAAAGAAATATGATAGTATGTCCATGAAAAGCAGAGTGAAAGCAAGCTTGACAAATGCATGAGGTGTAAACCTTACTAGGCTGAGTCACAGTAATGTACAGCATGAGACTGAAAATATAAGAAATGTAAGAATTTGAAACATTTTTATGTTGTGTATAAATCCAAACTGATTAAAAACTGACTACTAAAAATAAGACCAAAAAAGAGTCTTGAAAGCATGCCCAACACTGTAGTGTGATCCTGGAGTTGGTATATATAGTTAGGGGGATGTGTGGGGGGGGGGGTGGAGTCCACCTAGGTGGATTTTATTTACTCCAGTGTGTATGTTGAAGTTTGGGCAAGTATTTACTTGACCTGGGAAAATTTCTCTGTTCTGGTATTTAAACTTTCACGATTTTCATCTCGCAAAAATGAAGTAGATCCGTAGATATATATATATATATATATATATATATATATATATACATACACATATGTGTATACCCCCATATATTTTAGTTTTTACATGGGTTTCATATGGCAAATTATAAGTATAAGGTTTTGTAGTTTCTACAAGACAGATGTTGTGTCCAGTAGTCACACTTACTTCTTGATACTATGTCAATACTGTGTTGATAATCCTGTGTTTAAAAGTTTTATATTTACAGAGAACTCTGAAATCTTGGGGATGGAGAAAACTTTTGCAATGGAGTAGAAATCATCCAAAATTCGCACATATCCCTTCCCAGAAATAGAAGTCAACAGATGACTTATTATATGCTCTCCTGTTACCATATTTACATGGCGGCAGTAGTGTCTCCAGGTTCTTTTTCTTGATGGGGTACTGTAGGTGCATAGGGGCTCAGTAGCTAGTTGGAGGGGCATGTAGGATATTCCCTGGCGGAATCAGAGTATCAATCTGTTATGCAACATAAGAAAAAAAAATCTTGGCCAAGTGCAGGAGGAACAAAGCCCTAAATACTAAAAGCCCCCTGACCAATCTAAACTGGCAGCTAAGAGGATTAATTAATATTTCAAAGGCTAAATTTTGAAAAAAAAATAGCTTCTCAGGCAAAGGACTACCAAAAAAATGTTTCAACAACTATGTCCATAACCACAAGGGAAATATGCAACAATGTACAGAACTTACTGTAAATGGCATCACCCACACTCAACTGGAAGTCATTGCCAAGCTTTTGGCTGACAGGTTCAACTCAAATTTCTTCCCCTGATAGTCCAACTGAAATATTGCATACCACAATCCCACAACCATTACTAGGGACCAAGTCAGAAATGCACTTTCCAAGGCCAAAAATACTGCATCAATGAGTCCAGATAACATCCTGGGATGCTTACTAAATAGCATGAGACATGGCCTCTCTAGTCCACTTGAATCATTTTTCAACTGGAGCCTATAGTCAAGTTCGTGTCCAAGGAATGTAGCCTTGCCTTCAACCACCACATAGCAACAGTGGTGAGAAAATCCTTTTATGTTGTGCAACTTATAAATAGGGACATGGCATCTAGGTCCAAAGACGTCATTATCCGAGTGTACTCTGCCCTTATCAGACTAATTGCAGAGTACAATACTCCCTTTGACATGTATGTTTTCAGTCATATGCAGCAACTAGATTGACCTCAGAGGTTCCTTACAAAAAGAATACAAGATGTAACAAACCTGCCTTATGCAGAGTGCCTTAAAGTCCTTTCCTTCTACTGAATCTCCTATAGTTTGTTGAGGGGTAATCTATGCCTGGTTTACAAGGCATCCACAAACCCCACACTTATGAATCTTCTAAATATTCGTAAGTCAAACAGTACCAAAACTACAAGGTCTAGAAGTCTGAATTGTTGTCTCTGACTTAAACATAACATGCTGGAGAGACAGATATGTGTCCTAGAGACTACTTGTTCTATGGAACAGACTTCCCATCCATAGGAAGCTGAATTCATCTATTATCCACATTAACAGCAACCAAGACCAGTGGATGGGAAATAGGAAATTTACACCAGGCCTGGCACCCCTGTCTCTTATGGACAGAGGTAGCTTAGAAGTGCCTGGACCATATTATCCTATTTGGATATGTCATTATTCTTTCTGGAAAACTTAGCTAGATTTAGAACCCCCCTCCCACCCACTGGGTGATTAGCCTAGTAGCAATCTATGAAGCTATAATTTAAGAATCTATGTGAAAAAAAAATGCACTGATAAATTACAGAATGCATATTGCATGGTAACAAATCAGCTATAACCCAATACTAAAAATGAAAGATAATTTCCCTACAGTAAAAAGAACAACAGCAAAAACAAATGTGAGTGCTATAATATTACAAATCCTGGCAATGTTCACAACGCAGAAAAAACACTGATTTGTCATGCTCAAGGAATATGACTTTGATGAAGTGTTGATAGGCTGCAGTACTAGATAATCAAATGTGTGACTACCAATACAACAGAGGTGGAAAAATGTCATGTGCAAAGACATTTGTGCCCATACCTCTCAACTGTACAGATTTTCACAGAATGTTCAGACTTTTGCCTCATATTTTTGGTCTGCTCGTCATAAAATCTGTGATTTTCTAGCAAATTATTGGAGATTGAAGTAATTAAATAATATTAAATAATGACAGACATTTGAGTTTCAGACTACATCATTACACAAAACCTGCTATCCTAGAAATTATGTTTAGAGGAGCAATATTTAAATTCTGTCCCTATTTTTGGGGTTTTATACCACCATTCTTTCTGACTTTCTCCAGATTTCTTGCACTGAGAGGTTGAGAGTTATGTTTGTGCCTCACTTGAGAGAGAAAAAATATTATTAAGCCAAATTCAAGAATAGAAAGTCATTCTTATTTTGCTCTAAGCTGCACTGTACGGAAAATACTTTTAAACAAATAGAGCACATTCTACCAACATACAATATAAAACACACATCTCCCACTGCAGACACTGGTGAAAAGTAAAAGTAGTTTAAATGACTGTTGAATGTTCTTTGGAGTAGAAGCAAGTGTGGTCAGTTAACTGCCCCTGGCCTGCAATAGTAATTTTGACACCTCAAGAAGAATGTGGGGGGAGGGCCTGTTAGCACTTGGACTAAAAACTGGAAGCCTTAAAACACGCAGTTCAGCTAGTTTTATTTTGTTGAACATTTACAACTACTATTACAGAGGCAAAAGCTTTTCTGACAACACAAATCAGAGTAATTCAAGCAAAAAAAAGTGAAAAAAAAGGTTCTAAAAGCTATGCAAGATGCCTGTGACTCACATTACTGACTTTCCATTTAAATGGAAGTTAAAAAATGCTATCCTTATGTTTAGTATGACTCAAAAAGGAGGGCTTGGAGTGAATTACTGGAAAAGGACCTCCAGGATCACTTCCCTCTGGCAGGTCCATTAAAATATGATAAACACTCAATGATTCTGATGCATTAAAGTAGTCAAAGTAAATAATGTATAGTGAATTATACAATGACCCCCCCCCCCATTAATATTCCAAAACATGCACGCTGATTGGTCAGCGTGCCCATTGTAAATCAGACTTATACTAATGGAAAAAGGTCCGGTCGCCCAGACTTTTTCCATTAGTATGTCTTTTTTTGTGTGTGTGTGTTAGACAGCAATGGAGAACGGAAGAGCTCCGTTGCTGTAATCTCGCTATGTTAAATGGGTTTAACATAGTGAGATAGCTTTAAAAAAAGCAACAAAGATCTTCCTTTCTCCGTTGCTTTTTTTAAAGCTATCTCGCTATGTTAAACTCTTTTAACATAGCGAGACACCTTTTAAAAAGCAACAGAGATCTTCCTTTCTCAGTTGCTTCCACACACAGCTCTGATGTACTGTGTAAGCATACGCATGCGCAGTACATCAGAACTACCACAGAATATCGGACAGCTGCGGAAGGGCAGCACGGAGGCATTATGCAATGCCATTATTTAAGAAAAGTAAGTATTTTTTTCTTAAATAATGCCATTGTATAATACCAATAACCCACTTCTGGGTGTGGGTAATGCTGGATTTACCCATGGTTGTCTTTGTTTGGCCACTCGGGCTTCACCCTCATGACCAAACCACACCAACCATGGGTAAATCCAGCATTACCCACACCCAGGTGTGGGTTGTTGCTTAAATAACTGGAATATAATGGTAACTATAAACAAACAAGTTAGTTTTCCAGCCCTCTGCAAAGAATACAGCAATGAGAAAGACAACATTTATATCAAGAAATTGCAGGAACATGGACAGCTTAGTTTGCTGAAATAACAACAGACATAGTTTAGATTTGAATGATTTGGGAGTCGCACCATACCTCTCAACTTATTCAGTCAAAAATTCTGGACAAAAAAATAATGGAGGGGTACAAAGTCAGGAACAATTTTTAAATATTAGTCTATTTCACTTCAGAGTTACTAAAGCAGCAGCTGTTTTGCATCAAAGTGAATTTTCTGGACATTTAAACCATAAAAACTATGAAAACTCTAATAGCTGTCATGACTGACTGACAATAAACCTAACCGACTTTTAACAGTCAGTAATGTGTCAGAAAATGAAGAAGCAGTTCAAGATCTGGTACTTAGTGTAGAGGATTAATACTCTGAATTGCTTCTTTGTGATCAAGGGTACAGGGTTTAATTCTTTCTAACTCAATTTGCTTACTGTGTGACTTTGAGAAGTCACTTAGACAGTGCTCCTGGTTTAAAAGAAACAAAAAGGTAATTATGGGGCAAATACTTGTGCATTTTCTGAACAAAAAGATCATGAGACAGTTTATTGTCAAATGGGGCTCAGGGAAGCAGGATAATGGAACCACTTCCCAAAACCAAACCAATATTTCATTACTCAGCTGTCTCTTTCCAATTACCAATTACTGTTCAAACAAGTCAGTGTGCATATTATTTTCTTCTTTATTTTTGCACTGAGTACAGACAGTTGGATTTAATTTAAAACTTGTTTTAAAATATTTTACAACAATAATACTGGCAGCATTTGATGACCCAAACACTTTCACATTGAAAACAGAGAATGAGCAACAGTAAATGCCTTTTCCTTTGAAATTCACATTGATTGAAAATGCATTTTTCAATACAATAAACTATAAAAGACATGCTTGCATTCACAGTAAAGCAGCACACAGTGAAGCACTAATTAATTATTATCTGAGAATGGGCAAACTACACATTAAACCCTGATTGGAGAATGAACATTCTCCAGCAGGGAGTTAATGTTCAGGTAATGCCCACTGAAAAGCAAGTCTGCTGCTTTGTGGTAGCATTTAAAGCTAGTATGAAGCTTAGAGTACAAGAAAGCTAACAGCAGCCATTATTTTACACTCACTAAGCAGCATTTTGCAAGAGTAAAACTAAAATAAGTAGATAATGTAAAAAGAAAAGAAAAGTGTGTGTCTGTGTACGCATGTTTTTATTTCTCTCTGTGTCTGTGAGTGTATGTGTGCTTGCGTGTGTGAAAGCAGAAGTAAGAGTGAGAGAGAGAGAGAGATTGAGATTAAGATTGACTAGGGTCTGCAATTATATACATCTCATCCAGAGGTGTAGCTAGGATTTTCAAACTTGTGCTCACAGATCTCACAATGCCCCCCACACCCCAACCAGCTTCATATAAATTATTTTCTTTTTTCAGTTGGCATCCACTAACTGTCAAGCCACCCTACTGTTGATATGTTGACTCATTTATTCCTTCATATCCAGGGTCTCAGCTTATGGTTGAGAGGGGGTCTTGGATTTTACACTCAGCTGAGAAGTGAGGTAGGATCTGGTAGTGGTGCCATCATCCTAGGTCATTTTTTCCCCTAGTCGTAAGCCCCTCTCTTTAATGCTAACATCAGTGTTAGGCTGGGCAGGCAATGTTAAGTAGCCTGAGTGTATGCCCTACCACAGGTCCATCAAGTGGCCTTGCCTACTGTTGCCCTCCTGCCCATCCCAGCTTGGAATCTTTTCAATGAGATCTATCCTCCCCTAGAGAGACATTTAACAATGTCCCTCCTCCCCAGAACAGGCATGCTCATTCCTATTGCCAACCCCATCACACATAAATTGCTTAAACTCAGGTCACCTTGGCCTCAGTCAACACTTTTGTAATTTAAACAGAACATGCTGGAGAGACAGATGTGTGTGTCCCAGAGACTGCCCCTCCTATAGAACAGGCTTTCCATCCATGTGAAACTGAGTGTGTCTATTACCCAGGGTAAACACAACCTAGAACATTGGATGGGGAATAAAAAATTTACACCAGGCCCAGTACCCATGTCCCTTATGGAGAGAGTTAGCTTATAAAGGCCTGGTCCTCAATGTCCTATTTGGACACAAGGCATCATTATTCTTTCAGGAAAACTTGGCTAGGCTTACTAAGGCTCCCCTAGGTCATTAGCCTAGTAACACTCTATGGATTTAAAATCTATGAATGTTTTTTTCCCTTGCTCCTAAAATGTGGGGTTTGTTGCCAGTCATTAGGGAATGAAGTCACTAAGTAATGACATACATTTGAGTTTCAGACTTTATTTCCTTCAGAAAATTCATGCTAACACAAATCCTATTATTTAAGCAACTTTGTAATTTTCTAAGAGCAATATTTAAAATCTGTTTCTATTTTTGAGTCTTTGTTCCCTCTTTATTTTAGGCTTTATCCAGATTTCTTGAGGTAAGAGGTCAAAAGGTATGCAAACCTCATTGCTGCTGCTGCTGCCAGTGGTTTATCGATCTCACTCACACACACACACACACACACACACACACACACACACACACACACACACACACACACACACACACACACACACACACTTGTACTTCAGAAAATGTATGCTAACACAAATCCTATTATTCAAGCAACTTTGGTGTTCCATGGCAGCAATATTTAAAATATGTTCCTATTTTGAGTCTTTGTTCTCCTTTGCTTTTGGCTTTATGCCGATCTCTTGAGAGAAGTGGTCAAGAGGTATGCAAACCTCGTAACTGATGCTGCTACTTCTCTATCACACACACGTCCGCTTTTGTGCACATGAACATGCATATACTCATATGCAGACAGAAACATAAGCATACATATGCACAAACACTTTTTTTCTGTTTCATTTGTTTTTACACTCGCTAAACAGGGAAAGGGCTGCCTAGCGAGTGTAAAATAAAAGCTCGATCGATCTCACTCTCATGTACGCATACCCTCACAGACAAACACACTTTTTTTATTTTGAGTTTGTAATTTTCTTTTTTTTATTTTACCCCAACTAAACAGCAAAAGCACCACTTAGCAAGTGTAAAATAATGGCAGTCGTTATGTTATTTTCAATCCAAGCTCTATGGCAGTTTAATATGCTGCCTTGAAGAAGCAGACTCATTCTTCAGTAGGCATCACTGTAGATTAACACCCTGCTGCAGAATGTTCATTCTCCAGTCAGGGTGCCAAACTACAGGTTGCCCATTCTGTAATGTACTTTATACCTCATTATCACTTACGTAAGGGTCAACTAAGGGGTAGATGTGAACAAATTCACCTTTTGTTAAAATCCCATTTAGATGCAAATGCCAGTGCAGTCTCAAATCCTTGTTTTAGAATATTTTTTTACTAAACCATGGGACTTCTTCAGGGTCCTAGTCACAGCCAGAACATGTTCAAATGGAGCCCTACACAGGGTAATAGATTGCCCCCCCTCCAGAGCAGTCCTTCCTGGACCATCTCCCTACCTGCACCCCTCCCCCAACACACAGCAGCCCCCTGCCTAGCCATTCCATTGTTCCATTACTTTACTATTTCTCCCCACTTTCCATAAACACAGTTCAAGCCTATCAGTGCGCATACTGTTTTCTTATTTACTTCTGCAATGGTTACAGATATTGAAATAAAATAAAACAAACACTGATAACCATTTCCTAAACACTACAGTCTCACAATGAAAACAGACAACATGAACAGTAAACTTCAATGCCATTGACGCTCACATTCATTGAAACGGCATTAATATCCACAATCAAAGAAAATTCATCTGGCCAGTGAAGGATTAAGTTTACCTTTGGGCTGTTTTCAAGCTATAGGCTCCTTACACACATTTTAGGGCCATGGATGCATGCATGTATTCTTTGACTCATCTTCCTGGTTGTATTAAATTAAATTCCTTGTATATATACATCAGCACTTGTTAAAATGTGTGTAAATTTGTAGTTTTGAACATTCTTCCAGTAAGCAATGAAACAAAATATATGAACCAATAATGACAAAACTACCAATGTCAGAAAATTTCAACAATAAAAGGCCATTCAAACTTCTGTCATTGCAGTCCAACAATATCATTCAATAAGTGCAATCTCTGCAGATGTTAAGTCATCCAAATAATTCCATACAAAAGAGATCTGTAACTAACAAAGAGGTTGCTGCTCGCAGACAAGTTTACATTTCAGTGTTTCATCTACAAATTCAGTGCCTGCTGCCCTTGTGGAATTAATTGCCTACCTTGTGTTACATTAAAAAAATTGGTAAGCTGGTAATATTGCAATAGGGAATGACTGACAAACCAACAATAAGTAATTATGCTACTAACACTACTTTCAAATTCTACAGCACAAACAGTGACTGTTGTTTGCTAAACTAAGTAGTTAGTTGCACATTGAAAACAGACTTGGCATGAGCAACAGTAAATTTCTTTTCCCTTGAAACTCACAATTCTGTGAAAATGCACTGAAACTCATAATCCTTTGATAATGCACTGAAACTCATAATTCCCTGAAAATGTACAGAAACTCAAACTCACAATTCCATCAGTAGTCTAGTAGTTGGTGTGGATTCAGGCACTTGTCTCCACTGAAGCTCACAATTCCTTCAGCAGTTTGGTAGTTGGTATAGAGGATTCAGGCTCCTGTCTCCTGTAACAAGCTTAAAGGGTTAAGCCTGAATAAGGTTAATTGACTAACCTGCACCCCCCCCCAACTAGAGCATTACATACCATACATCCATACCTCTCAACCTCTTAGTACAAGAAATCTGGACAAAGCCTAAAATAATGGAGGGGAATAAAGGCCCACAAATAGGGACAGATTTTAAATATTGCTCTTACAGACTTAGAAAGTTGTTAGAATAATGACATTTGTCTTAGCATGCATTTTTTTGAAGGAAATGAAATCTGAAACTCAAATGTATGACATTATTTATTTGGCATACCTAAAATTCATAAAAGTATTGTGGACCCCCCAATGAGACCATAGTGGATGCAAGAGACAGCATTACTTACTTTTGTGCCAAAGTAGTGGACAACATATTAAAAAAAGAATATTTTTCTGGAAGGTCAGATTTGCAAGGACTCTTGGTCATTTTTATGTAACATCAGCAGGTTAGATTTTAAAGGTGAATTTAAATCCCTAACAGTAGATGTCAAAGATTTATACTCTTCAATCCCAAATTTAGAGGGCATTGAGTGGGTTAGTCACCTTATGAGATTAAAAGGAGCACCGCCCTCAGAAGTTTCATTGGTAGAGGAACTTTTAGATATTATTTTGGGTAACAACTTTTTTTATATTTGACAACAAATATTTCCTCCAGAAGACTGGCATAGCAATGGGCTCCCCACGTTGAGCCAGCTGCACCAATTTGGTAATGACATAATGAAGAGTTCATTAAAAAGAACGACCAGATCTCAAACAAATATATTATTATACATTTTTTTTAGATGACATATTTATGATAACTAAAGGAGAAGAGAGAGAGGCCACTGCTTTAGTTGATTATTTTAACAGATCAACGGACTTCCTACAATTTACATTTAATTTTAATATAGACATGATTTCCTATCTAGATATTTGGCAGGATTCACGAAGGCTTGCATGGAGTCTAAGAGTAGTGTAAGACTCCATGCAGCCCTCGCGATCCAGGAACAGCCCAAAGTCCGTGTAAGAGACCAGCTAAAACGTCTCTTACACGGAGTGGGCATGGATAAGCTAATCACCTCACTTGCAGCCGAATAGCATGCAAATGAGGTTGATTAGCGATCCAGGAAGCCCAAAGCAGCCTGTGTAAGAGCTGTTTTAGCTGCAGAAATGTACTCAGTTGACAACTGAGTACGTTTCTGCAAAAAACACAATGGAGCCATGTCAGCTCCAAATAAAGGGTGCATATGTGTCAGGCAGCATGCCAATGGCCAAATATGTGGCCATTGGCAAGGTACCCCCATGCAAATATAAGAAATAAATCTTTTTTTTTTTCGGTGATGCCGATGTTTAAACGCAGCGCAGCCCCGCGCAAACGGGCTGCGCTGTATAAAACATAAAAATGAAGGTTATAAACCCACAAATGTGGGTTTTATGCAATACATGGATTTACAATGCAGGGACCAGCAGACCAAAAACAACATGGCCACCGTTTAGTGGTTGCTAAGGCGGGAAGCTGAGTCTAAGAGCTGTAACTAAGCATTAGTAGGCAATCTGATGTAAATGAGTGTTAGGATACTGAATTCCACTGTCACATAGCAAATGAGCACATTCTGAGTAGTGTAAGAGTTACATAACGGGGAGGAACAGAGTAGGAGATAGGTGACATCACAGGGGGGAATGGCAGAAAGAAATGCAGTTCATTGGAGGTCAGTGTTACATGACAGATGTCAGACACATATCATGGAAAGAGGAGTGCCACAACATAAGCATGGGAAAGTCAAGAAATGGAAGGTGTACACTGTTGCCTACACCAAAGTTTCTTGCTGGGTGTGCATGCACACGTGTGCGTGCCATGAAGCGCGAGTAGGACGGTATGCGCGCGTGTAAGGCAGACTGAGCATGTGGGAGCCTGTTGGCAGACTTGTAACACTGTTTGCGCGGGTGTGCGCGCGTTTTAACCCGAATAAGCAGATTCTGAACCGTGTAAGCATGTGTGCACGCGTGTAAGCCACTGTGAGTGTGTTTCTGCTAGTATGCACACTGCTCCCCCCTGAGGAAACAGAAAGGAAAAAGGAAGCAACAGAATTAGTAGGAAGCTAGCAGGGAATACTGCTGGAGCTAGCAGGTGAAAACAATTAGAAGCAGGCAATTAGACAGGCAGAATAGTAGCTCAGCCCAACACTTTAAACTCTGCAAACAGCAGTGCAAGATGTTTCTCTCAAGAGACACTGCAAGACAGGAGTAAGCAATTAGAAGTGAAAACTGAAAAAGCTGAATTCAGAGCAGAAATGTTAGGGGCTGCCATAGCTGTCATAATGAGACATAGGCGACTTGCTGAGGGTGGTGACAATGCAGATGGTGCCAGACAACCCACAGTGAGGAGACGGAGAAGAGTGTACAGGCCCAGGGTCACCTACCACGGGTTACATGAGCTGGAGATAGTAGAGCGCTATAGAGTGGGCAGAGACCTCCTGCAGCAAATAGTGGAGCTGTGCAGGCCACGCCTAACACACAGAACCAACAGAGGGGAACCCATCCCAGTGGAAACCAAGGTATGTGTTGGCCTAAGAATACTAGCAACAGGTACCTTCCAGAGACCAACTGGTGATATGATGGAGATATCACAGGCATCAGCCTCCAGGGTACTGCACCAGTTCCTGGATGCCATGTCAGCACATGTCGGTGATCATGTATATTTCCCCAATGCCCGTGAGGTATTGGCCAGCAATATGCGTCTCTTCCAGCAAATAGTGGAATACCCTGAGGTAGTGGGTGCAATAGACTGCACGCACATATGCATCAAAACACCAGCCGGTGAGCGGGGTAGGGCCTACATTAACCGCAAGGGCTTCCCCTCCATCAACTGCTAGGTCGTGTGTGATGCCCAGGGCATAATAATGAATGTGTGTGCTGGCTGCCCTGGGAGCTACCATGATTCCCACATCTGGCATTTGACGCAGCTGTACCAGACATTTGCCAATGGGGACATCCCACACGGACACCTAGTGGGGGATGCAGGTTATGCACTGGAGCCGTGGCTGATGACACCCATCAGAAATGCACACACACCTGAACAGGAACGCCATAATGAGGCACACGCACAAACATGTAATGTAATAGAGCATGTGTTTGGGCTGCTCAAGTCATGGTTCCGGTGTCTGGACACATCTGGTGGAGTCTTGCAGTACACACCAACTACATGTACCCAAATTGTCATGGTATGTGCTATGCTACATAATATGATCTTGCGAAAACAGCTGCAGCAGGACCAGCATAGGGCTGGGCCAAACAGCCCCCCACCATTGCCAAGGCCATCACAGGCAGAGCGTGACTCGGAGAAGGAACAACCTGAGCCTGCCCCAGTAGGCAGAAGGAGGCGTGCCCAGTATGCCCTGGCCTTGGCAAAGAGGCAACGCATAGCACATACACTGGCTCAGTAGGAACCCTGGGAATGATACCCCCTCTGACTCACTCAAATAATAACAGGGATACCTATAATGACATGACCTGCTCACAAACATGTACAGGGAGTGTAATATGTGCATCCAACAGAGGCAGCCCTGCAGCACCACCTGAGGTATGAATGCCATGTGTTAAGTAATGTAACACCATGTACTATATGCACACCTGAGGACCATGACTAACATCCTACCCTCACCAAGCATCATGCCAGAATATGACAATGAGATGATCAAGTGCAATAATTGGCTGAAGTATTGCAGTTAGTCAAAGGGGATCCAATGTGTGCCAGCCTGGGATGACATGCTGAGCATGACATGATGCTCCACCCAAA
>NC_056725.1:1126125398-1126127898 GCF_019279795.1 Protopterus annectens
TTTTTTAAAATTTTCATTTTTCTGTTTGGATTACAGACTGCAACACACTTTTCTAATCAAGCAATACTTGCAAACACTTTTACACTGTTACTTGCACATTTTATTACTTAGTGACTACACTGCACTCTTTTGCTAACTGTCATACTTTGATATTTCTTTACAGTTACTGGGAGTGGATTACTGACCTGCCTGGTGGCGCAACCGCACCAGCCTATCGCCATAGGCTCTGCGGTTCGCAGAACAGACACCTGCAGCTGTAATATAAATGAAGTAATATTGGAATACACATCTCCATAATATCAGCTAATTTAATTTCTTACATACATAATTAAATGTAACTTACTCAGTAGTGAGTGGTTGGGCATTTGCCGGGCCTCCTGGATCCAAAGGTTCAATTGGTCCTGCTTGCGTCTCTTCAGGTCCGTATGGTGGTGACGGACCTGCTCACCAGTCCTTGGAATCCCTGTGGCACTGGTGAGATCATGAGCCAACCGGTCCCACGCCTCAGCCCTATATGCTCCCCACAGGACCTGGCCCTGCATGAGTTGGGCCTCATGATTGTGGACTAGGAGCCAGACCATGTATCTGGACTCCTCAACGCCCCACCTTTGTGCTCGAAAGCAACTACCCTCACCTACACTTGACATTCTGGCTGCAAGTCAGTTCTACAATCGTTTATGCTGTGTATTCCCGCCTATGGGGCTTATATATGCCGTTTTTCCCGCACTTATCTGTGATTGGCCATTTTGGAATTGTATCCACTTCACAAAACCTGCTTTGTCATGCTCCACTTTGTATTCATTCCTATATATTTGCTATTACTGCATTTCTGAGTACAGCCGTCGTGGCTTAGTGGTTCAGTACCTTGACTATGGTGCATGGTATCCTGGGTTCGCACCTGACCACTGCTTTTTATATTTTATGACTGTCTAGACAAGCTAGGGGGTGTGTCTGTGTAAAGGCAGTTTTGTTACAGCTTGCTCAACGTTGCTCGCTGGTTAGCTTGTTAGCGCGGTGCGCAGCTCCGTGCAAACAGGGTGCGCTGGTTCACGCGTCATTTGGCTGTTAGCATGCATATTACGCTCAGCTCAGCTAGTGGCACACAGTTTCAGCATGTTAAACCACTGCTCAGCTACGGGCACTCATTTTGCACCTGTTAAACCATTGCTCAGCTACGGGCAGATGCACTCACCTTGTTAAACTGTAGCTCAGCTATAGGCACATCTGGCATTTTCTGTTGTTTTGTTACCTCACATTTCTTCAAAATAAATGGACTATTTCATTACATTTTACATAAATTGTGATTTTATATGTGTACATATTTGTCAGGGACTTGTTTCGTGCTTATTTTACTAAAAATGAAATTGATGTTGTGAGGGCTCGAACCATGGATGCCTGCTCTTCAGCCGACGTCTCTACCACTACGCTATTGCTTCTTGGCTTACTTTGCATATTTAGTTCTTATATGCTTTCCCACTGACTCCTAACTGTGGCTGCGCTACGGGGACGCCTGCGCAAACGAGCGCACTCATGGGCAAACATCTTTACAATTTAAAAAAAATTATAAGATGTTCATTTGTACATTTTATGTTCGTAGTCTGTGGGGGCATGTGTTGTGTTGTGTTTATTCACATTTCCATGGACTCTGTCATGGGTGTTTACTTTGGGCACTTTTACTCTTCTGGGGGCATGTCCGCTTGCAGGGCTCGGCCTACGGACACGCCCCCTACTGTCTTACACGGACCGTGTTAGCCTTAGGTGTGATTCAGCATGCTTTCATGAATATGCAGAGCATGCTGACATCACTCTGTTTAACTGCAGCCTCCGTGTAAGAGTTATAACTCTTACATGGAGGCTTCATGAATCCTGCCCATTGACTTAGCTAAGGAAAAGAGAAATAGACAACACATTGCCAAGATTTATAGAAAGGTAACTTATTCTAACTCATTTCTTCATTTTTTTAGCTGCCACATCTTCCACCAAAAAAAAATCTGTGGTGAAGGGGCAATTAGTTAGGGCAGCTAGAATGGTTACATATGAGTTAGATTTTGTGAATGAATGTAACAATTTGAGAAACATGTTTCTCAGGAGAGGTTACCCAGTGACACTCCTTAGGGCCTTAATTGAGGAAGTACAAACAAAAAGCAATAACAAGATTTATAAACCAATTTTAAAACAGATAGATGACTCTAGCTCTGCTATTAATTTTGTAGTAGATCATGAGACAGGCAACTCTAAATATACAGTTTGTAGTTTCATCACACCCTATAGCTTGAACGCTACAGAGATCTGTAACATCATTTATAAAAATTGGGAACTGGTTCAAAATGACTCGTCTGTTAGGCACAGGCTTAATTTTACACCCAACATCATCTTTAAAAGAGGTCTAAACCTAAAAAATTTATTGGAAAGGAACTTTGTCCCGGTAACCCAGAGACAAGGTATGTTTAAGTGTGGGATGTGTAAATATTGTAAATTTATGGATGTTGGCCAGAACTTT